>NW_003307640.1:251297-263610 GCF_000143455.1 Volvox carteri f. nagariensis
TCTCAGGAGTAACTAGTCCAGTTGCTAGGGGGGGGGGCCGTAACACGTCGTTTGGCTGCCATAGGGCAGTGCTCCGTTACAGGTCCTTACAGCTGCTAACAGTCCCTAGAAGCAGACAACTGTTAACAGTGTGGGCTCCAGGTATATGTCAGTCACAGGGCCAAACAGGACAAGATAGCCTCTAACCCAGTGTCTAACTGGCTGTTATGCCACGTTGACAACTATCGTCAGCAGCTGATAATGAGCCCATCTGACAGCCCCGCCTAAGAAGTTAGATGCTGTTAGACCCCCTATGAGTTGGTAGGGTTTTAGGGTGATCACGAGCCAGGATAGGTGTGTCAAGACCTCAAGCGGGGCTTACATGTAAGCCCGCTGTACAGGGGGGACCATTGGGGGTCAGCCTATGGGTCCACGGTAATCATAATTCACTCATGGCTCTCAATGGCAAACATGTAGGCCCGTGAGCTTAGCCATTTCCCTTATGCAAACCAACGAACAGGCCGTAATCCTGCGACTGCTCACCTCTCTTTCACTCTATAAAGCGGCTCTTTCCTGAATTGTGTACTCTTAGACTGCTCTTACATGGTATAGTGCTACTGTACCAGTTTCATCCACCATCACCCTGTCACCATGTCAGTGACAGCACAGAGAGTTGGATAACGGATTGGGATGCAAATGCAGTAGATAACAGGTGCCTTCTAAATTTTTTTGTTATTTCCCTGTATCCTACCAACAGGGCACGAGACTAGTCCTCTGTCATCTTCACCCGAGGGTAAGCAGTGGGAGGGCCGCAAGCTCTTCCGGATCTCTTTCTCAAATCCAGCCAGTCTAGGAGTGTGCTGTGATGTACAAGAATTGCGGGGAACTCTTTGTGGGAGGATGATGAAAGGAACAGGATGGCAGGAGTTGAACCTGCTTGCTCCAGGCAGAGCACTGGATAGGATTCATCCCTGTGGATATATTAATTGGTACCAATTGGTACCAATCTCAGCAGCCCTGGTTTGCCCCGCACCAACAGCACGCCTCCCGGGTTCCCATGACCAGCAGTCTGAAAGCCATCCATCTGCTATGCCTTGCATCCAGCCAGGGTGCAGCCCTGGCCATCTGCTCGGCTCGGCCGAGCATTTCCAGGACCGTCAGCCCAGCGCCTATGATCTATCTGCAATGGATCGATCCTAGACAATCCGTTTTGGGGCTCCTGGAGGCCCATAAAGCGAGGCCGGGGCATCATGTGCGCCCTTAAAGTCGACCACGCAATGTCTTCCATGTGCTATATTCCACAACAGTCCTATGCGTTTCGGTGCTTTTGGACTGGTACAAAGCGAGAAGTCCTGTCATCATCATCGGCCAGGTCGGAGTCGGAGGTGCCCGCGCATGAAGCTCTTTGCTAAACTAGTTAAAGCAATAACGTTTCTTTAGCTATGCAGTCTCTGTAGCACGTTCATTTGGCATTATGTAAATGTGTGACCTCTGTCCGGCAGTCGCAGTTTCCATCTACCGAAGTATGCCCACTTTGCGCAAAATTTAAGATAAAAAGAAAAGTAATTTTTTTTCAATTGGTGCTCCTGACCTCGCCGTAGTTCGTTAGCCAACTTCCACTCCGGGGCATAGGCACTCCAGGAGGGGGAGGGATACTTTTGACACACTCAGCGGGCATATCTGTGCCTATTTATCACACTTTCAAGGTTGCACATTTACCAAGCTTCTGGCTGGCGAGTAACCTGTCCAGACAACTGCCTCGTAGCTACTGAGCCTGACGAGTTACAGGTCTCCGGACTGCCATAGGGTTGATTGTGAGAATGTCTCTTGGTAGCATCTAGACTCCCAAAGCATGTGCTGCCCTTGATTCTATGTATCCTTCTTAGATCTAAAAGAACAAATTCACGGTTGCCCTACTTTAGAAGTTAACGTGAATATCAATCAGCTGTGCCAAAATGCCTCCATATGGCTCAACCCGCAATTTGACAAAACCGTTTATAGAACAACGAGATAAGGCACGCAGGCTTCAGGGTATTGGAACGGTTGCGCAGAGCGACAAGTGAGTCGCAATACGCTGATAGAGAGTGAGGTGCAGCTGCTAGGAACAATGCAACCAGTCATCCTAACTATGGTTGACCTTACGGGACCTATTACCAGCTCGTCTGTGGCACCAAGTTGGGTTCAGCAGTCCAATGGGATTCAGCAAAAGCTGAAGGTCTTAAAGAAGCTTATTGCCGAGCTGAAAAAGTAAGTCCATACCTGGCAAAACTACACACTCGCGCAAATATGTAGCCAGGCTTGAATGAACCTCATGGCCCCTGCCTCAGGTACCATGATGAAGCCCTTCTTGTCACATTCAACAGGAATAGTGGTGCACAGGATGCTGAGATGCTTACCCTGGAGGTCCAGCAGAGGTTTAAGCAGCTACATGCAGAGATCCGCACAACTGGGCCCAACAATGATGCAGAGATTCAGAAACGAGTGCAGCAGCAGCTGGCGCAGGTATGCCAGAGTGCGGCCCAGGTATCCCATATGGGATTCCACGGATAACATGCCCGCCTATGCAGCACCATGCTGGTGGTGGGAGCAGCATGTGGAGTCACATGCTGGGTTAATCTAGATGGGGGGCTTCAGAATCTCATTTGCATGCTGCTTGGAATGAAGCTGTGCATGCCGCACTGATACTTTTGTCCTGCAGGCCCTGTTTAAGCTGTCTTTGGAGTTCAGGCGTGAAGAGATGCGCTTTCTGAACAAGGTTGAGGAGCAGATGGGCATGGAGAGGGGTTCATCCATCGGCTTGATAGAGGAGGAAGAGGGAACATGGTGAGGCAGGGGGTCACGGCAGGGAACATGGTCCAGCAGTGAGGAGGGCTAATGGGGTCAAAGATACAATACAGAGGGCTGGCTACGGTGGCAGCATCACACAGCTGTCACAGCCTCCTGGTATTGTAGTCCAGAAGCATGTCATGGGAGGAAATTCGGACACACAAGTGTTGTGCCGAAGTTTGGAGGGATGCCTCGTGTGACTGTGATGGGACTACCATGGGACACGTAAAGAGAGGGCCATGGCCTGGGCCATGGCATGCCCTGTATATGGTTGGTGACACCCAGGGAGACTGTGTACATTTGGTTGTTGTTTCCCCATTCCAGAACATTAATATAAGCGGAAGGCATTAGCTGGGTGTTTCTATGTTGCACCTGGAAGTTGCAAATGTGATGCAGTGTGGGAGTTTCACTGGTGGCTGTTTATGGCCAGTGAGCTTAACATCCTGTGCACAACATTTGGCAGCACACTTGCGCACACCTGCAGTGCTCCTGCTGCCTGTTGTATCCACTTCCACTGTTTAGGTGGTAGTGAAAACTACCGATTAGTGAATGGAGGGAGGCTAAATGCCTCTGCGTTTGGATGACCCGTACAGAAGTCTGTACGGTCCGAGGATATAGTCGTCAACACGAATTATCACCAATCGGTGCAATCATAACCCAAGTGGGTCTACCAGTGACAAGTGTCACGATTATAGCAAGAGCGCTATAACCCAGTATCATGCGTGATAAAGACAGGCAAGTGCCCGATTAGAGATGGGCCAGCACCCAATTAGAGATAGGCCAGTGCCCAATGGTTAACCAAGTAAGAGCGAAGATATTGCCCAGCGGCAAGGTGCCAGAGAATTGGGGAAAGGTCCGAGGGTTAATATGCAAGTGTGCCACAACAACTATCCCCCCTCTGGATGCAGCATCCTCGCAGTGTTAGTGGCACGAGCCTTAACTGCTTGAAGTTCGGGGTGAAGATCGGGTGTTAAGGTTTTCTCTGGCTCCCAGCTATTATGTTCATTGGAATACCCGGTCCATTTGACATGGTACTCGTGCACCAGCCCCTTACGGTGTCTTCCTAGGCAGCGGGCACGATAATCAAGTATGCGCTCGACCGAGTAAAGTGGATCGCTCTTCAGCCACTGAACCGGCGGTGGTCCTGCAGGACTAGAAAGTGCAGAAGAACTGTCGTGAACAGTTGAAGAATCCAACGCATCCGCTGGCGCCTTGTAAGGCCGCAACAACATTACGTGGAAGGTGGGGTGGATGTGCATATCAGACAGTAGGACAAGCTCGGCCGCTGCTTTGCCAAATATGCGCTTCACAGGGTAAGGACCCACCCACCGCGGCAATAATTTACGAGGTCCGACGGCTAACTGCCGCAGTTTTTCGTACTTAAAAGCACTAAGTCGCCTTCCTTGAAGGTAACTTTGGCTCTGCCGCGGTTGTAATAATTAGTCGTACGGTCTGTGGCTTTTTCCAGACACTGCTTCACTTCTGCAATACAAGCAACGTACGACTTAATAAAGGATTTGGCTGCCGGGACCGGAACATTAAGTTCACATGAGACGGGAGTAGCTGGGTGGAACCCATAATTTAAGAAGAAAGGAGATTGTCCTGTAGAGCGATTGACAGCGTTGTTCATCGCGAATTCTGCAGCCGAAAGATAGGTGTCCCAAACATGAGGGTTGTTGCCAGCATAGGTTCGCAGCATTTCACCCAAAGTGTGATTCATTCACTCAGTCTGACCGTCAGTTTGTGGATGATAGGCAGTAGAAAGGCTTACTCGGAAATTAGCTTAAGTGCCAAGGGCCCCCCAGAACTTGGCACCAAACTGAGGTCCTCTATCAGAAATAATCTGTTTGGGAACACCATGCAGACGCAGCACGTTATCAAAGAACAGTCGAGCGGTTTGCTCCACGGTAACTGTCGTGGTGGTCGGTACCAAATGTACCATCTTGGTCAAGCGTCAACCATGATGAGGACAGCATCATATCCCCCCTCGGACAGAGGAAGTGCGACGACATAGTCAAGCGACACACTCTCCCAAGCGAGTCTGGAATCGGCAAGGGCTGAAGCAGGCCAGATTGCTTACCAGATTTCGGCTTCTGCCGTTGGCAAACATCACACTGCTCAACGTTGAACCAAGGGTCGGTTTTGTATCCGTCCACGATTCATTTGGCAAAAGCAGAAATCGTCAAATCGGCAGCCACAGACTGACGTCGAGTCACAACCGACAGGACGACAGAGTGCAAGGAAGGGTGGCGACTCAAAGCATCAGCAATGTTAACGGAACCGGACACATGTTCCCAAGTGAAGTTAAAACGCAGCATATATTCTAACCACCACGCCTGGCGGCGGTTAAGAGTCGGAACACCTTGCAGAAAGGTTAGAGGCTTGTGGTCAGTTTTGACAACAAACGGGCGTCCCTCAAGATAGCAGCGCCATTCACGCAAGGCGTGAACAACGGCTAGTAGCTCTTGTTCACCAGTAGTGTAGCCGTGTTCGGCAGCAGAAAACGTCTTGCTGGAAAACGCGACAGGATGACCGTTCTGAAGCAAAACTGCCCCTGTACCGTGCAGTGAGGCGTCGGAAATAATTTCAACACGGAAAGGCTGAGAGTAGTCGGGAAAACGCAGCACTATATCGTTCGCAACAGCACGTTTAATAGCCTCAAAAGATGCCTGACATTCAGCAGTCCAAACATCAGCGGAAGAAAACGCACCCTTGTGTGTAAGGCTCGTCAACTGCACGGCGAGAGACGAGTAATTGGCTATGAACTTGTGAAAGTAATTGGTAAGCCCTAGGAACTTTCGCAGCTCAAGCAATGACGTCGGGACAGGCCAGTCATGCACCGCAGCAGTCTTCTTAGGGTCCATGCGAACCCCCTCAACGGAAACCACATGACCCAGATACTCAACTTCGGACTTCACCCAGTGGCACTTGGACTGCTTGGTGTAAAGTTGTTCCCGCCACAAAACGTCGAGCACCAAACGAAGATGTTGGAGGTGCTCTTCCTTCGTTCTTGAATAGATGAGGATATCGTCCAGGTAGCACACGACAAACTTATCGATGTATGGCCTGAACATATGGTCAATCACGGCTTGAAAAGTAGCAGGAGTGTTAACAAGGCTGAAGCTCAAAACCGTGTACTCAAAGTGACCGAAAGGAGTGCGAAAAGCGGTTTTAGGAATATCAGACTCAGCAATGTGAATCTGATTATATCCCTGCTGCAGATCTATGAAGCTAAAGTAAGCAGACCCGTGAAGCTTATCAAGCAAATCGTCTACACACGGAAGAGGGTACCAATTCTTAGTGGTCATGGAATTCAACCCACGGTAATCTATGCACATGTGTAGGGAACCATCCTTCTTACCCACAAACAAGATCGGGGCAGAGAAGGGAGACATACTCGGACGAATCATGCCTTTAGCAAGCAGCTCAGTAACCTGCCGTTTGACCTCATCAAGCTCAAGAGGGCTAAGTTGGTACATAGGGCATGTGACGGGTTGGGTGTCAGGCACCAATGGAATTGTGTGATCCACCGGACAAACTGGAGGAATACCCGGGATCTCCCGGAAAACATCAGTGTATTCCTCAAGCAGTGCAGAAACTTCAGGGTCCTGAGTGGGAGGAATCACAGAAGTGGCGTTAAGGCTAACCGAAGAATGAACCAGCAAAGCATGTGCCCCCTTGTGAATAAGATGCATAGCAGCCTTACGACCAATAGACTCAGGGGTGGCGTGTGCACACATGGCTGCAGCCGCAAAATTAACAAGGGGCGCCGACGAGGCAGCACCACTGTCACCTGAATCATTAGAAGACGAGCGCCAAGGAATTGAGTACCGAACAGTACCCTTTGACGAACGCAAAATATTGTTCTAATAATCCAGGGATGCAGAGTGCTTACTCAAAGTATCAGATCCCAGAATAAAAGGAGCAGCATCAGTCAAGGATGGCAAAACGTATGGTGAGACGGTTAGGTACAGAGACCCGACTGCCACACGAAACGACACCTGACCCACGATATCTTGCCTACCTCCATCAGCGAGCGAAACATGGGACCAGTCTGATGAGTGGACCGGGAGGTGTAGCCGTTGGACAAGGGACTCACTAATAAAGTCGTGAGGCAGAGTTTGAGAGTGCCATTGGACGCCGTTTTTCTTTTGACACTGTTGCTGTCAAACCGGGTTTTGACTCGGAATGTAACATAACGGTTCCTCGTGGTCGCTCTCTCTGCTCGGTCGACGTTGGTGGTCATACTGTGCTTTTTGTCCCTGCATCCCTCACTCAATTGCGCGTTTCGCTTCGGCACTACCTCGCATGCAAGCACCACCGTCCTGATACCGCGGCCAGCATTTTGCTACCTTTGCATGTCGCCCGGCGGGCTTCAATGCTGCTAGCAGGTATGCGCCGAGTACTTATGTTTCCTGCAAAGTCCGTCCTTTTCAATGGCCTTTCACTTGAGGGTAAAACAGTAGAGCTTCCTGGTATTCCGTATCCTGCTGAGTTGTGGTACGATGGACCTTCACCTTGTCTCTCTGTTGCCCGGGAGCCCTTTGCTTCCTCTCTTTGCACAGTTGCCTCCGGTTCTGTGGTTGCTTTGCCTCTGGTGTCTCTGCAGACTGGTGGCCAAACGTTTTCGGCATTGGTGGCATTGGTGGAATGTAGAGGGTCTAACCGTGCGGACCAAAGAATGAATCCCCGCAAAAGGAAACTCAGGTAATATCCCTCAATACCGCCCTGAGCAAATTCCTAGCACAGCCCAGCTTCACGCAACCTTTTAAGAGCAGGACAGTCATCGTAGAGGTGGTCAGGACTAACCACCTCACAACAGAAACAGATGGTCTTACCGCTCACATGTCGCCGGAGATTGCCCACCTCTCCGTGCGTCAGCTTGTGACCGAACTGGTTGACCCACTTGGTCAACTTGCAAGCCTTCACCAACGGAGTGGCGGACTCTCCACCGGTGGGAGCACTGGGACGGTCAGTACCCCTATCCCCACGCCCGCCACATGAACCCGTTCTACCCCCCTGACTATTACACTTAGGACCGCTTCCGTGTCCCGTCTGCCTAGGGGGCCCAGCAACAGCTGCAGTGAGACGAGGACCGGGGTCCACATGCGCCCACTTGACTGGAGGCTCATCTTTGTCATAATCCTGCAAAACCAAACAGAATTCGAACGAAGAGCAGAACGAACTTTTCGTTCAGACAGGGCGCGCACTTCCTGGCCCAAGGCATGCTGTACCAGGGTATTGTAAGAGGCAAACGGCTTGCCATAGACGTCTGTGGTGCAGTGGGGCTGCAGGGAAGAAGAAAGGCCTTCGAAAAACCAAAACATACACTCACTAGGAGTGATCGTGGGTATGCCTTGGAAAACGGCCTCAAGATGCAAAAGGTAAGCTGGTACACTTTCGCCAGCACACATCGCAAAAGATTTGTCAGAAAGCCTACATCGTGCTTCTTATTCAACAGAGATAACCTGAGGAGCAAAACGCGTGCTCAGGTTATCCAGAACAAGCTGAGCAGTAAGCTCGCGCTGTGATAGAGACCACTCATCATACCACGTTTTTGCAACACCACGGAGTGCTTGCAACAAAAACAGGCAGCATGACCGATGGTCCCTACCCCAGGGCACGATTTCGAAAAACAAAGACGTGTCACAAATAAACACCTTTACGTGGGCAGCAGTCTGCTTCGCATCAAGCTTGGTATCTAGCTGCAAAACAGGAGTCGGTAAACTAACCCGAGGGAGGTCGGCAGAAGAAATTGGCCGAACCGCAGGCAAAGGCTCTGGCTCGGCTGCGACTACTGCAGCATCAGCAGCAGCAGCTGCTTCCACCGCTAATGCACACGCAGCCACAGCACGGTGGTCCACATCTGTCGTCAGGGTTTCTGGTGTCACCGTTGGAACATCCTGACGATTTATGGGAGTGTTAAGCGGGTGGTGCAGAGCAAAAGGGGCCAAAGAAGGCAAGGGGTGGAGATGTTCATCACCAGTAGGACCAAGTGGCCTCAACCGAACATTCTTGGCAGCCCCAGTGGGCACCTGCAACAAAGGTGCTGCGGCAAAAGTTGAGAATGGCGTTCACGCATCAGGCTCGCGAACGGAAACAGGCACCTCAGTAGGGCCGACCGGACCTCTAGACATACTAGGTGCACCAGGATCGGAAACAAGTCCCGCAACAGTGTAGGCAGGCAAAGTGGAACAAGCATCAGGTGTGCCCGACGCCATGTCTACACCATTACGGTCGCCGCCCAAATTAAACGGGGCGGGGCTAAACATTTTAGCTAAATGAGAGGGGCCTACCCTTATACAGCAATGATGCAGTCACTGCCACGGATAGGGAAAGAGCTTGAAGTAGCGGCTCTACCTCAATCGGGTCCAGCACACCCGTTCTAACCTCTGCAACAACAATGAGCGAGGCAACAAAGGACAAAACAATACAGATGATTACGATCTTTCACTTACCCTGAAGAGCTGCCGTGAGCGCTCCAACACTGTAAGCCTATGACCTTTACTAACAATCGAGATTGGTGCAGAAGAGCTGGTCGAGACCGAACATCTCGATACCACTTGTTGTATCCACTTCCACTGTTTAGGTGGTAGTGAAAACTACCGATTAGTGAATGGAGGGAGGCTAAATGCCTCTGCATTAGGACGACCCGTACAGAAGTCTGTATGGTCCGAGGATATAGTCGTCAACATGAATTATCACCAATCAGTGCAATCATAACCCAAGTGGGTCTACCAGTGACAAGTGTCACGATTATAGCAAGAGCGCTATAACCCAGTATCACGCGTGATAAAGACAGGCAAGTGCCCGATTAGAGATGGGCCAGCACCCAATTAGAGATAGGCCAGTGCCCAATGGTTAACCAAGTAAGAGTGAAGATATTGCCCAGCGGCAAGGTGCCAGAGAATTGGGGAAAGGTCCGAGGGTTAATATGCAAGTGTGCCACAACACTGCCCCTCATGTCCGGCTGATATCATCAATGTATCCTATTTGCTGTCCACATACATGCACACTCTCTACATGTGCAGGACTGGTGGTGAGTTGATGGACCCGGGCTTCACACAGGCCCAGATGGCCATGGTTGACATCTCAACATATTTGGTAAATGAGCAGGATATGGAGATCCGCAAGATCTTGAAGACCATTGAGGAGGTTGTGCAGATCATGAATGATCTGGACGTGCTGGTGATCAAGCAGGGAACCATGCTGGACCGCATCGACCAAAACATCACGCAGACAGCCATCAGGGTACGTGGATGGGGTGATGGTGGTAAGTG
This sequence comes from Volvox carteri f. nagariensis, assembly GCF_000143455.1. NCBI lineage: Eukaryota > Viridiplantae > Chlorophyta > Chlorophyceae > Chlamydomonadales > Volvocaceae > Volvox > Volvox carteri. The sequence continues at coordinate 261,383 of NW_003307640.1, forward strand.
TTTGGGAGGGAGCGGAATTGGGAGCGGGGGAAGGGGCAGCAATGTGACCTGCTGTAGTAGCTGGTACACAGTATGGCTCTATAAATACGCGTGTAGTGCAACCACCAGCATCTAGAGAGGCCTTTTCAGCGGCCAGATACTACACCTGCGGAGAAAGGCAGGTTCCAATGTCCATGTTGAGCTGTTTACTGGTTGATTTTTTGTGTGTGTCATGCTGAGGAGTCGCTGCTTCATGAGTCTTTTGTGGCTGTCCCTGGACGAGGTGCAAGATACATAATATGTTTTGCATACCCTGGTGTTTCTGTCTGGTGCTCCGTAATCCTCTCCCTGCTCAATGGTGGGTTGCTCCTCCTGGCTTTCCTTACCACTGGCTGATAAGTGCTGACCGGCTAGCACATGCTGCATGTTAACGGGTTAACCCCGCCTTTTACATGAGTGTTTCCATGAATGGGCCGCTTGGGTTGCAGATGGAAGATGGCGTCAGGCAGCTCCAGGTGGCAGAGATGACACAGAAGCGTGGGTGCATGTTTATGTGCATCATCACACTCATCCACCTCATAGTGCTCATGCTGATAATCATAGTTATCCGCCACACATAACTCCAGGCCAGGCCGCTGCATTGCTTTACATCCTCATACAAACCTCATAAAGGACCTGATCTGACAGACGGAACGAACTGTTTGTTCAGTTTGTGTGGTGGGCTCGTGGGAAGGGGCTGACCACATAAGACACAAACAGACAAGTTGGGTGTCGGCTTCCTCAAAGCCCGAAAAAGGGTGGGCCCCCCCTGCATGTGACAATTAATGGGTAGTGTCACCACGGTGGGAGATGTGCTTTGTTGCAGCAGTGCCGATAGTGTGGGATAAGCTTGCACCGGTGGAATTGTCAGCACCACCTGCAGGCTCCATGTGAATCACATCCATCCCGGGTGCATGCCGCATGGACAGTGCGGCAGACCGCAAGTCAGAATGCCCGTGCTGGCAAATTGGTAACACAAGCTGGGTGAAGTTCGGTGCTGTCAACACTCTGGGAAAGGTTTCACCCGTAAATTCATGTTTACCCGTAATCACGTGGTCTTCACATGTAATTACCGGCCAAGAAAATTTGTAAACATGCTTATTTTTAAGTTGCCAAAGCATTCCTTTTATAAGGAAGAACATAGGTGACATTCAGTGTATTTTTTTTCCGTAATATATTACGGTTCCGTAATAAAATGGCATATTTGCGTTCTGCGCTCCGTCATAGACCATGGTAAAGGCCTGGTATGGTCGTTACGGAGCCGGGGCGGGCCCCAGAAGACGTCTCTGGGGGCCGAAGGCCCCCAGAGACGTTCTATTTTAGTATAAATAAGTTATAAATGAGCGATGGGGCCCAAGAAATTAACTACTATAGCTGGTCAGGGTAGCGTCAAAGCATTCCTGACCACCGGCAGGCCAAAACCACTCGGGGAATGACTTGGTCATGGACGGGTTTTCCAGTCATGGATTCGGTCATGTATGTGGTCATGGATCCGGTCATAGTTTGTCATTAAGTCATGGATTTGGTCATGTATGTGGTCATGGATCCGGTCATAATTTGTCATTAAGTCATGGATCCGGTCATGGATCAGTTCATAGTTTGCATAAGCAAGTGCAGGATATGGCTGGTTGGGGTCATGAAATGCGTGGTCATGATGGGATTTATGATTGGATTTATGACAGGTCATGGGACCGCAATATGACCGTATTCAGTCATGGCTGCACTTTATGACCCCATGAGGTCATAAAGGTGGTCATGTACCTGCTCATAAATATGCGGAACATGACCAGGTCATATTGCGCATGGTATTCCATGATGGAACAATGCATTCCATGACCACCCTGGCCCATGTTTTGCACTCATTCCATGAGTCGTACACTGCATTCCATGACCACCCTGGCCCATGTTTTGCTTGGTTTACATGACTCGTACACTGCATTCCATGACCACATTGGCACATGTTTTACATTGTTTACACGAGTCATACACTGCACTCCATGACCACCCCTGGCCCATGTTTTGCACACATCCCAGAAGTTGTTCACTGTGGGCTTATAAGTCATGACCAGCAACCCATCAATATGTGGGCTCCAGACTCCAAGTCTGCTATCACAAATAAATGTATGTACTCCAACACTCCACACCGTTAAGGTGACAAACCTCAATGTTTCAGTGGATCACTCAGGTAAATCACCCACCAGTAGCATCCA
>NW_003307640.1:263660-265570 GCF_000143455.1 Volvox carteri f. nagariensis
TCCGTAGCGACCCCGTAGCGACCCAGTAGCGGCCCAGTGCTCCCACACGAGCTACTGCCCCGCCACTGGGCCGCTACTGGGTCGCTACTGGGTCGCAACCCGTCTCCTGAGTAACTAGTCCAGTTGCTAGGGGGGGGGCCATAACATGTCGTTTGGCTGCCATAGGGGTAGGGATAGACCATGTATGCATGGATTCATAATTTTACATATACACGTCGCCTAGCAGCAGCTACATGCATACGAAATTCCCAAGTCCTGCTATGTAACAAAATTAAGCCATATGCAATGCCTGCTTCAGCTGAAGCAGCTGCAGCTGCAGCTGAAGCAGCTTCCAAACAATCTGCAGCTTCCAAACAGCACCAAACATTTCCACAACGGCGGCTGCTGCAGCTGCAGCTCATCGATCTGTCAACAATTTGCCTCAAAACATGCTACATTATAGCTCAGAAGCGCTCTATCCACCCTAACACTTTCTGGTATTCATGCCTAGAAGTAGTCCTCCATCACCGTCAGTTAACACTCCAAGACAAGTCTGTACAGTGACTGTACAGTGCAGCAGCGCTGCTGCTAGCAGTAGCTTCTCCACAAGCGGCTTGTGAGCCTGTATGCAGCAGCTGCTGCAGCAGAAGCTTCGAAACAGCTCCAAACAGTTTCATATTGGGTGCACCCAGCTGCAGCTCATCCATCTCTCAACAAAATTTGCCTCAAAACATGCTACATCATAGGTCACATGCACTATCCACCCTAACACCTTCTGGTAGTCATGCCTAGTATTAGTCGACTAATAGGACGTCCTCTATCGCTGTTAGTTAACACTACAAGACATTGCTGCAGCAGCAGTCCTCCACAAGCAGCTTGTGAGCCTGTATGCAGCAAAGATCAGGCAGGGGCATACAATAGCACCTTTGTCAGACCATCAAGACACTATGACGACGGGTGATCGCGTTATGTCGCGTTAAATTCGCGTTACGAGGCTTTAACGCGAGTTTAACGCGACGCTAACGCGATGTAACGCGATCTTAAGCACTGATAGCGCACCGGTTCGCTTGTGCGTATGGCCTAACGCACATCAAGCTTTATTCGCATGCGAACGAGCTGAGTAATTTTGGCTGGCAGTGCGTTAGCTTAATGATATCGCAAACTTTACGCGATCGTAAACGCGACCAGGTGACTTTTAACGCGAGCGTTACCTTACCTATAGGTGTAACGCATACGCAAGCGAATGGCATACGCGGCTGCGACTGGTGCTAATGCGTATGCATATGCGAATGTGGCGAATGATATCGCGAGTTTTACGCGACCCTAAACGCGACCAGGTGACTTTTAACGCGAGCGTTACCTTACCTATAGGTGTAACGCATACGCAAGCGAATGGTGCGAATGCGTATGCACATGCGAATGTGGCGAATGATATCGCGAGTTTTACGCGACCCTAAACGCGACCAGGTGACTTTTAACGCGAGCGTTACCTTACCTATAGGTGTAACGCATACGCAAGCGAATGGTGCGAATGCGTATGCACATGCGAATGTGGCGAATGAATTCGCGAGTTTTACGCGACCCTAAACGCGACCAGGTGACTTTTAACGCGAGCGTTACCTTACCTATAGGTGTAACGCATACGCAAGCGAATGGTGCGAATGCGTATGCACATGCGAATGTGGCGAATGAATTCGCGAGTTTTACGCGACCCTAAACGCGACCAGGTGACTTTTAACGCGAGCGTTAGCCTAAGCTATAGGTGCGAATGGCATACGCATGCGAATGGTGCGAATGCGTATGCACATGCGAATTGTGGCGAATGATTCGCGAGTTTGTACGCTACGCGAACGCGACCAACGTGACTTTTAAAGCTAGCAATCGCCAATACGCAAGGGAATTGCAAAGTGCATACGCGCTGCGAATCCTGC
>NW_003307640.1:265620-266454 GCF_000143455.1 Volvox carteri f. nagariensis
ATCTGCATATGAAAGGATCACAACAAATCATTGTTTAGGCAGGAACACATAGTTGTGAACATGTTACGTTCAATGACGGCTGTAGGTGTGACACCGGCATAACGTGCCTCAAAATAAGGCAATAAAAAGCATTTAGTTAATAGCCATGGTCTTGCAACCAGAGGCTTCATACCTCCGAACGGCCGCTACGTGGCATGCCACGTCCCGTTTGAGCCCGACTCTTGTTCATATCCTTACCACCATCCTTGCGCTTGTCCTATTCCTTGCGATTCTCCTGCTCGTGTCCTGTTAATGTAAAATGACAAGGCATAATGTCAGTGTATGCACCTGCATGATGGCCACTTACTGCCGGTGCCGTCTAGTCCCCCTTTTCCTGCTTTCCCCTGCTTGCCTGCGAATGAATGCTGCGCCATTATAGAGGAGAAAGACAGATTCTTGTTATGAAGATGCTAATTCATTAGGCTTTACCTTACACTGTCGTCATTGGAGGATCAGCGTGAGTATAAGCAATGCATACGCGCTAAACAACAAATTCAAGATAATCTTATTAGTGCAATGCGCGCAATGAATTACTGCTCTGAGGACACGGGCAGCACTGGGCCTTACGCCCAACTTACTCCCAACTCCCAACTAACCCTCTTACTTAACGCAAGCTCGCATAAGTTATTGCGTCAGAGACAAATGCCAAAGGAGAAGATACCCCCTCTAACGGTTGAAATACTGAACCACCACGGCGCTTCGTGCCGAGCCACAAGAGGGCCAAAGACGTGAGAGCTGCCAGACAGGCGCGCACACCGAAACTCCCGAAGCCAAACGCCTCGAAAGACCTCCGAA
>NW_003307640.1:266504-286649 GCF_000143455.1 Volvox carteri f. nagariensis
ATTCGCGAGTTTTACGCTACCCTAAACGCGACCAGGTGACTTTTAACGCGAGCGTATCGCCAAACGCAAGGGATTGCGAATGGCATACGCGACTGCGAATCCTGCGAATGCATGTGCTACCATTTGAATTTTACGCGAGTGACTGCGACTTGCGTGCGGGACTGCGAACTGTACGGCCAACCGTGCAATACAAAAGCTTTACAATAGCAGTACACGAGCTGTACAATGTGCAAAGTGCACCGCCGTTGCACATGACCTGCAGGTTCACAGCTGTGAACCACAGCACTCACTGCTTTCTTCATACATTTGAACTATCCCTGAATGACAGGTACGAATTCATAGCAAATCCTAACATGACCGATGCAACTCAGCCAGCAACTCTTACCATGGAAAAGGGTCCAACAGTCTAACGTCAGAAAAAATGGACACACAAATGTTAAGCGCATGTAAATGTACCACAATACAGCCACTATTGTCTTCTTATTAAAGCGCTCAATCCTCGCCTCCGCTGATGTCATCTTCACGAACGACGGCATATATCTGCATATGAAAGGATCACAACAAATCATTGTTTAGGCAGGAACACATAGTTGTGAACATGTTACGTTCAATGACGGCTGTAGGTGTGACACCGGCATAACGTGCCTCAAAATAAGGCAATAAAAAGCATTTAGTTAATAGCCATGGTCTTGCAACCAGAGGCTTCATACCTCCGAACGGCCGCTACGTGGCATGCCACGTCCCGTTTGAGCCCGACTCTTGTTCATATCCTTACCACCATCCTTGCGCTTGTCCTATTCCTTGCGATTCTCCTGCTCGTGTCCTGTTAATGTAAAATGACAAGGCATAATGTCAGTGTATGCACCTGCATGATGGCCACTTACTGCCGGTGCCGTCTAGTCCCCCTTTTCCTGCTTTCCCCTGCTTGCCTGCGAATGAATGCTGCGCCATTATAGAGGAGAAAGACAGATTCTTGTTATGAAGATGCTAATTCATTAGGCTTTACCTTACACTGTCGTCATTGGAGGATCAGCGTGAGTATAAGCAATGCATACGCGCTAAACAACAAATTCAAGATAATCTTATTAGTGCAATGCGCGCAATGAATTACTGCTCTGAGGACACGGGCAGCACTGGGCCTTACGCCCAACTTACTCCCAACTCCCAACTAACCCTCTTACTTAACGCAAGCTCGCATAAGTTATTGCGTCAGAGACAAATGCCAAAGGAGAAGATACCCCCTCTAACGGTTGAAATACTGAACCACCACGGCGCTTCGTGCCGAGCCACAAGAGGGCCAAAGACGTGAGAGCTGCCAGACAGGCGCGCACACCGAAACTCCCGAAGCCAAACGCCTCGAAAGACCTCCGAACGACACCCCAGCAGCAGGGGCGGCGGACGCGCCACCTCTACGCAGGCAAAAGAGGGAACAAAATAAACGCAAAGCGCCAACAGACTGACCCACCGCCACCGACGCGACGGATCACTCAACAGTTGCTGACGGACGCCCACTGAAGGAAGGGTCGATAGGAAGCCACTTGCAGGTTGTCCGCCGTCACCAGCATGTCGTTGGCAGTGTGCTCTGCACTGTTGACTCCGCCGCCGCCACTGCCATTGGGCACGTTAGACTTCGCGCTGTCAGCACTACCACCTGAGCAGCGGTGGACTTCCCAACTCTCCGCCGCCGCCGCTGCCGCTCCGCCCCCGCCGCCGGGGGCCGTCACTGACCGGGGCCAGCGGGAGTGTGCAGGGACTGCCGTTGACTGCGGGTGTTGGGGTGGAGGGGTGGTGTTGGGGTCACCGGGGGTGGGGTGGCCGCTGGGGTCGGCAGCTTGGTGGGCAGTGTAGAGCCACCGATGGGGTCGCTGCCGCCGGGGCAGGCGGGGCTAGTGCCGAAGGGGGTGCCCGCCCGTTGTGAACCGGGCTGTGGCGGTCGTCATTGAAGGTGACGTCGCTGCTCACGGTCACCTTGCCCTCAATGAGGATGCTGTGGGTGGCCGTGCTGTGCTCCGGTCGGCGGTAGGTTTCCGCCTTTGCACGAGGACCGAGTTTGTCCTGCTGGCTGGGTGGGATGCGGACGTAGGCCAGGCAGCTGAAGGTGTGGAGGTGGCTGACGTCGGGGGGGACGCCATGTTAAGCTGCCCACGGCGTGGCCTCCCGGCCCTGAGAGGGGGAAACATTGTGCAGGAGGTTGGTGTAGAGCACAGCCTCCGGCCTGTAGCTGCCCGGGAGTGCTGTGTCGTGCAGCATCGTCCGCACGCGGCCGAGGAGCATGTGGTTGAGTCACTCCACGAGCGGAGCGGTGTGTCCGCGGTGTATGATGCCGAGTGGTTGTGCACGGTGCCGTGCTGGCACAGCCACTGCCGCAGTTGCTCGGCGATGTACTCACCGCGTTTGTCGCTGTGCAGCATGTGCACCCGTGCATGGTTCAGGTGGTGGGCCTCCAGCTGCGTCACCATGTCCTGCAGCACTTCACCCACTTGGCTCTTGCTTGCCAGCATGCGGACGGCGGACAGACTGGTGGCACCGTCCAGCAGCATCAGCAAGTAGCGTGCGCCCCCACGGCCCATGGTCGGCATGGGCCCGCACAGGTCAGAGTGTACGACCTCCAGTGCATGCTGCGGCCGGTTGCTGCGGCTGGGATGGGCGGTTACGGTGGCCTTCATGGTGACACAGGCCTCGCAGACGGTCTCCGTCGCCTGGTGTAGTGCTGCTGGAGTGACCTGTGGTCCCTGCACCAGCTACTTGCTGATCAGTTGCTCCAGCACGCGGTAACCGAGGTGACCGTACTGGCGGTGCAGGTGCTGTGCTGCCGCAAGTTCGGCGACTGAGCATTCGGCGGCCCCGGGGCTGCCGTTGCCTGGTTGCCCTTTGCCGTTGCTGTCACCGTCCGGCTGGCCTCCACCAGTGTGGCTGCCGGCGGTGCTGCCACCACGGGCGCTGGGGACAGCGGCGGCACTTCCGCCAGCACTTCTAACTGCGGCCTGGCCCCCACCGGCTCTGTCGCCCACGGTGCCGAGGGCATTGACGGTGACGTCGGTCGGCGCCTGCAGGTCCACGTCCATGTGTAGTTCCCACGCTCATTCCATGCGGTGATAGACGGGCTGTTGTGAGGGAGGCCGATGCATGAGAACCAGCAGCCCGTCTTGTCCGTGCTGAATGTGACTGAGCAGCTGCATGTCACGAGAAGGTTGACAGATGTTAGGATGAGGCCCGAGCTGGGGACGTGCAGCATGTTGTGAAGCCGGACATTGTGTCCATCACGTGTACACAGGTGCAGCTGCACTGTTCCCATGACATCGGCCAGCTGGTTGTTGCCCCACTCGATCAGCCGTGGCGCGCCGGCGGGGACGTGGTTGTGCAGCAGGTAGTGGTCACCCGTGAGGTGGTACGGTGAGCCTGAGTTGAGGATGACTCGTGAGCTGCTGCCACTGCCATCGATGACCAGCACTGAGGCACGGCTCTGGCGTGAGCTGCTTCTGCTGCTGTCCGAGCCGCTGCCACTGCTGCCGCCTGCAGTGTCACCACCGTTGCGGTGGCTGTTGCCGCATCGAGCACGGCCGCATTCGAGTGTTCCATCGGCCCCGCTGTTACTACCATTGCCGCTGCCAGTGTCCCTGCCGCCGCCGTCACAGTGGCGGTTGCGGCTGCCTCAACTGATGTTGCCGGCGGCGTGCAGCTGCTCGAATGCGTTGCTGTGGTGAAGGCTGACGGACTCATCCGCCTGCTTAACGGGGCACTCGCAGATGTAGTAACCAGGCTGTCCGCAGTAGCGGCAGGTGTCGCCGGCCCCCACGGCGCCTGCAGCACTGGCGGTGCTGCCGACTCCACTGGTGGCACGGCCAGGGCCGACAGCTCCCACCAGGCTGGTCTTGCTTGCTTGGGTCTTGAGGTTGTTGTCCTTCTCCCGCAGCATGAGCACGAGCTGTGGGGGCGTTAAGTTGGGCTGATACATCGTGAACTCGATGGTGATGGCGTACTGCGGAGGCAGGCCATGGAGAATGGCGTGGTGCACTGTGCTCTCGTCCCACTGGCCGCCGGCCACAATTATATCGCTACGGAGCTGCTCTGCCCGCTAAATGAAGTCAGCGGTTGTCTTCCCATCGCGCATGTTCAGCTGCATCTGCGGCTCAACCAGGCTCAGCCGGGCCTGGGATGCAGAACGGAACTGTTGCTGTAAGAGCTGCATGGCGGCGAGACCGGTTGGGCAATTCATGAGCAACTGCTTGATGGGCAGTTCACAGGACAGACGCAGGTAGCTGAGCGCCTGTGCGTCCTCCTCCAGGGCGTCTTGGGTGTTGCGGCTCGGAGGCGACGGGTTGTTGATGTAGCACTTCAACTTGGACGTTGCGAGGAAATCGCCTAACTCGCCGAGCCACTGGGAGTAGTTCGACCCATCCCAGAGGATGACGGTCTTACATCCCTTCCCCATGATGGTTGGCTAGCGAGCATGACTGATGAACACGCGTTCCCCGCCGCTTTTCTGGCAACTAGTTGATGTTATGATGCATCGTTGGTCCGGCGTACGACGGCGCCTGGTGCGATTTATGCGTCCGAAAGCCCTTTCAGCCTCCCAGGCATGTCCCACCTGCCTCACAGCCACCAACGCATCTCACGGCGGGGTTCTAAATGCGTGCGCGTAAGGATGCTCCTATTCCTGCCGCCTTTCTAGCAACTAGTTAATGTTATGATGCATCGTTGGTCCGGCGTACGACGGCGCCTGGTGCGATTTATGCGTCCGGAAGCCCTTTCAGCCTCCCAGGCATGTCCCACCTGCCTCACAGCCACCGACGCATCTCACGGCGGGGTTCTAAATGCGTGCGCGTAAGGATGCTCCTATTCCTGCCGCCTTTCTAGCAACTAGTTAATGTTATGATGCATCGTTGGTCCGGCGTACGACGGCGCCTGGTGCGATTTATGCGTCCGGAAGCCCTTTCAGCCTCCCAGGCATGTCCCCACCTGCCTCACAGCCACCGACGCATCTCACGGCGGGGTTCTAACTGCGTGCGCGTAAGGATGCTCCTATTCCTGCCGCCTTTCTAGCAACTAGTTAATGTTATGATGCATCGTTGGTCCGGCGTACGACGGCGCCTGGTGCGATTTATGCGTCCGGAAGCCCTTTCAGCCTCCCAGGCATGTCCCCACCTGCCTCACAGCCACCGACGCATCTCACGGCGGGGTTCTAACTGCGTGCGCGTATGGATGCTCCTATTCCTGCCGCCTTTCTAGCAACTAGTTAATGTTATGATGCATCGTTGGTCCGGCGTACGACGGCGCCTGGTGCGATTTATGCGTCCGGAAGCCCTTTCAGCCTCCCAGGCATGTCCCCACCTGCCTCACAGCCACCGACGCATCTCACGGCGGGGTTCTAACTGCGTGCGCGTATGGATGCTCCTATTCCTGCCGCCTTTCTAGCAACTAGTTAATGTTATGATGCATCGTTGGTCCGGCGTACGACGGCGCCTGGTGCGATTTATGCGTCCGGAAGCCCTTTCAGCCTCCCAGGCATGTCCCCACCTGCCTCACAGCCACCGACGCATCTCACGGCGGGGTTCTAACTGCGTGCGCGTATGGATGCTCCTATTCCTGCCGCCTTTCTAGCAACTAGTTAATGTTATGATGCATCGTTGGTCCGGCGTACGACGGCGCCTGGTGCGATTTATGCGTCCGGAAGCCCTTTCAGCCTCCCAGGCATGTCCCACCTGCCTCACAGCCACCGACGCATCTCACGGCGGGGTTCTAATTGCGTGCGCGTATGGATGCTCCTATTCCTGCCGCCTTTCTAGCAACTAGTTAATGTTATGATGCATAGTTGGTCCGGCGTACGACGGCGCCTGATGCGATTTATGCGTCCGGAAGCCCTTTCAGCCTCCCAGGCATGTCCCACCTGCCTCACAGCCACCAACGCATCTCACGGCGGGGTTCTAAATGCGTGCGCGTAAGGATGCTCCTATTCCTGCCGCCTTTCTAGCAACTAGTTAATGTTATGATGCATCGTTGGTCCGGCGTACGACGGCGCCTGGTGCGATTTATGCGTCCGGAAGCCCTTTCAGCCTCCCAGGCATGTCCCCACCTGCCTCACAGCCACCAACGCATCTCACGGCGGGGTTCTAAATGCGTGCGCGTAAGGATGCTCCTATTCCTGCCGCCTTTCTAGCAACTAGTTAATGTTATGATGCATCGTTGGTCCGGCGTACGACGGCGCCTGGTGCGATTTATGCGTCCGGAAGCCCTTTCAGCCTCCCAGGCATGTCCCACCTGCCTCACAGCCACCAACGCATCTCACGGCGGGGTTCTAAATGCGTGCGCGTAAGGATGCTCCTATTCCTGCCGCCTTTCTAGCAACTAGTTAATGTTATGATGCATCGCTGGTCCGGCGTACGACGGCGCCTGGTGCGATTTATGCGTCCGGAAGCCCTTTCAGCCTCCAGGAATGTCCCCACCTGCCTCACAGCCACCAACGCATCTCACGGCGGGGTTCTAAATGCGTGCGCGTAAGGATGCTCCTATTCCTGCCGCCTTTCTAGCAACTAGTTAATGTTATGATGCATCGCTGGTCCGGCGTACGACGGCGCCTGGTGCGATTTATGCGTCCGGAAGCCCTTTCAGCCTCCAGGCATGTCCCCACCTGCCTCACAGCCACCAACGCATCTCACGGCGGGGTTCTAAATGCGTGCGCGTAAGGATGCTCCTATTCCTGCCGCCTTTCTAGCAACTAGTTAATGTTATGATGCATCGCTGGTCCGGCGTACGACGGCGCCTGGTGCGATTTATGCGTCCGGAAGCCCTTTCAGCCTCCCAGGCATGTCCCACCTGCCTCACAGCCACCAACGCATCTCACGGCGGGGTTCTAAATGCGTGCGCGTAATGGATGCTCCTATTCCTGCCGCCTTTCCAGCAACTAGTTAATGTTATGATGCATCGTTGGTCCGGCGTACGACGGCGCCTGGTGCGATTTATGCGTCCGGAAGCCCTTTCAGCCTCCCAGGCATGTCCCCACCTGCCTCACAGCCACCGACGCATCTCACGGCGGGGTTCTAAATGCGTGCGCGTAAGGATGCTCCTATTCCTGCCGCCTTTCCAGCAACTAGTTAATGTTATGATGCATCGTTGGTCCGGCGTACGACGGCGCCTGGTGCGATTTATGCGTCCGGAAGCCCTTTCAGCCTCCCAGGCATGTCCCACCTGCCTCACAGCCACCGACGCATCTCACGGCGGGGTTCTAAATGCGTGCGCGTAAGGATGCTCCTATTCCTGCCGCCTTTCCAGCAACTAGTTAATGTTATGATGCATCGTTGGTCCGGCGTACGACGGCGCCTGGTGCGATTTATGCGTCCGGAAGCCCTTTCAGCCTCCCAGGCATGTCCCACCTGCCTCACAGCCACCAACGCATCTCACGGCGGGGTTCTAATTGCGTGCGCGTAAGGATGCTTCTATTCCTGCCGCCTTTCTAGCAACTAGTTAATGTTATGATGCATCGTTGGTCCGGCGTACGACGGCGCCTGGTGCGATTTATGCGTCCGGAAGCCCTTTCAGCCTCCCAGGCATGTCCCACCTGCCTCACAGCCACCAACGCATCTCACGGCGGGGTTCTAAATGCGTGCGCGTAAGGATGCTCCTATTCCTGCCGCCTTTCTAGCAACTAGTTAATGTTATGATGCATCGTTGGTCCGGCGTACGACGGCGCCTGGTGCGATTTATGCGTCCGGAAGCCCTTTCAGCCTCCCAGGCATGTCCCACCTGCCTCACAGCCACCGACGCATCTCACGGCGGGGTTCTAATTGCGTGCGCGTATGGATGCTCCTATTCCTGCCGCCTTTCTAGCAACTAGTTAATGTTATGATGCATCGTTGGTCCGGCGTACGACGGCGCCTGGTGCGATTTATGCGTCCGGAAGCCCTTTCAGCCTCCCAGGCATGTCCCCACCTGCCTCACAGCCACCGACGCATCTCACGGCGGGGTTCTAAATGCGTGCGCGTATGGATGCTCCTATTCCTGCCGCCTTTCTAGCAACTAGTTAATGTTATGATGTATAGTTGGTCCGGCGTACGACGGCGCCTGTGCGATTTATGCGTCCGGAAGCCCTTTCAGCCTCCCAGGCATGTCCCACCTGCCTCACAGCCACCAACGCATCTCACGGCGGGGTTCTAAATGCGTGCGCGTAAGGATGCTCCTATTCCTGCCGCCTTTCTAGCAACTAGTTAATGTTATGATGCATCGCTGGTCCGGCGTACGACGGCGCCTGGTGCGATTTATGCGTCCGGAAGCCCTTTCAGCCTCCAGGAATGTCCCCACCTGCCTCACAGCCACCGACGCATCTCACGGCGGGGTTCTAAATGCGTGCGCGTATGGATGCTCCTATTCCTGCCGCCTTTCTAGCAACTAGTTAATGTTATGATGCATCGTTGGTCCGGCGTACGACGGCGCCTGGTGCGATTTATGCGTCCGGAAGCCCTTTCAGCCTCCCAGGCATGTCCCACCTGCCTCACAGCCACCGACGCATCTCACGGCGGGGTTCTAATTGCGTGCGCGTATGGATGCTCCTATTCCTGCCGCCTTTCTAGCAACTAGTTAATGTTATGATGCATCGTTGGTCCGGCGTACGACGGCGCCTGGTGCGATTTATGCGTCCGGAAGCCCTTTCAGCCTCCCAGGCATGTCCCACCTGCCTCACAGCCACCGACGCATCTCACGGCGGGGTTCTAATTGCGTGCGCGTATGGATGCTCCTATTCCTGCCGCCTTTCTAGCAACTAGTTAATGTTATGATGCATCGTTGGTCCGGCGTACGACGGCGCCTGGTGCGATTTATGCGTCCGGAAGCCCTTTCAGCCTCCCAGGCATGTCCCCACCTGCCTCACAGCCACCGACGCATCTCACGGCGGGGTTCTAAATGCGTGCGCGTAAGGATGCTCCTATTCCTGCCGCCTTTCTAGCAACTAGTAATGTTATGATGCATCGTTGGTCCGGCGTACGACGGCGCCTGGTGCGATTTATGCGTCCGGAAGCCCTTTCAGCCTCCCAGGCATGTCCCACCTGCCTCACAGCCACCAACGCATCTCACGGCGGGGTTCTAAATGCGTGCGCGTAAGGATGCTCCTATTCCTGCCGCCTTTCTAGCAACTAGTTAATGTTATGATGCATCGTTGGTCCGGCGTACGACGGCGCCTGGTGCGATTTATGCGTCCGGAAGCCCTTTCAGCCTCCCAGGCATGTCCCACCTGCCTCACAGCCACCGACGCATCTCACGGCGGGGTTCTAAATGCGTGCGCGTAAGGATGCTCCTATTCCTGCCGCCTTTCCAGCAACTAGTTAATGTTATGATGCATCGTTGGTCCGGCGTACGACGGCGCCTGGTGCGATTTATGCGTCCGGAAGCCCTTTCAGCCTCCCAGGCATGTCCCCACCTGCCTCACAGCCACCGACGCATCTCACGGCGGGGTTCTAAATGCGTGCGCGAATGGATGCTCCTATTCCTGCCGCCTTTCTAGCAACTAGTTAATGTTATGATGCATCGCTGGTCCGGCGTACGACGGCGCCTGGTGCGATTTATGCGTCCGGAAGCCCTTTCAGCCTCCCAGGCATGTCCCACCTGCCTCACAGCCACCGACGCATCTCACGGCGGGGTTCTAAATGCGTGCGCGTAAGGATGCTCCTATTCCTGCCGCCTTTCCAGCAACTAGTTAATGTTATGATGCATCGTTGGTCCGGCGTACGACGGCGCCTGGTGCGATTTATGCGTCCGGAAGCCCTTTCAGCCTCCCAGGCATGTCCCCACCTGCCTCACAGCCACCGACGCATCTCACGGCGGGGTTCTAATTGCGTGCGCGAATGGATGCTCCTATTCCTGCCGCCTTTCTAGCAACTAGTTAATGTTATGATGCATCGTTGGTCCGGCGTACGACGGCGACTGGTGCGATTTATGTGTCCGGAAGCCCTTTCAGCCTCCCAGGCATGTCCCACCTGCCTCACAGCCACCGACGCATCTCACGGCGGGGTTCTAATTGCGTGCGCGTATGGATGCTTCTTTTCCCGCCGACTTTCTAACAACTAGAAATGTTAAGATGTATAGTTGGTCCGGCGTACGACGGCGCCTGATGCGATTTATGCGTCCGGAAGCCCTTTCAGCCTCCAGGCATGTCCCCACCTGCCTCACAGCAACCGACGCATCTCACGGCGGGGATTGCGTGCGCGTATGGATGCTTCTTTCCCCGCCGCCTTTCTAACAACTAGAAATGTTATGATGTATCGTTGGTCCGGCGTACGACGGCGCCTGGTGCGATTTATGCGTCCGGAAGCCCTTTCAGCCTCCCAGGCATGTCCCACCTGCCTCACAGCCACCGACGCATCTCACGGCGGGGTTCTAATTGCGTGCGCGTATGGATGCTCCTATTCCTGCCGCCTTTCTAGCAACTAGTTAATGTTATGATGCATCGTTGGTCCGGCGTACGACGGCGCCTGGTGCGATTTATGCGTCCGGAAGCCCTTTCAGCCTCCCAGGCATGTCCCCCACCTGCCTCACAGCCACCGACGCATCTCACGGCGGGGTTCTAATTGCGTGCGCGTATGGATGCTCCTTTCCCCGCCGCCTTTCTAGCAATTAGAAATGTTATGATGTATCGTTGGTCCGGCGTACGACGGCGCCTGATGCGATTTATGCGTTCGGAAGCCCTTTCAGCCTCCAGGCATGTCCCCACCTGCCTCACAGCCACCGACGCATCTCACGGCGGGGTTCTAATTGCGTGCGCGTATGGATGCTCCTATTCCCGCCGCCTTTCTAGCAACTAGTTAATGTTATGATTCATCGTTGGTTCGGCGTACGACGGCGCCTGGTGCGATTTATGCGTCCGGAAGCCCTTTCAGCCTCCAGGCATGTCCCCACCTGCCTCACAGCCGCCGACGCATCTCACGGCGGGGGTCTAATTGCGTGCGCGTTCGCATGCTCCTATTCCCGCCACCTTTCTGGCATCTAGTTGATGGTATGATGCATCGTTGGTGCGGCGTAGGGCTGCGCCTGGTGCGATTTCGTTTGCGGAAGGGCCCCCTCAGTGCTGCCAAACATGTTATTCTCTCATGAGACTGCGTGAAGGTTAACGAACTGGGTATGCGACCAACACATAAGGCATGGCATGCGAAATGTTATGTCATGCGATTCATCAAAGGTAAATCGTGTGTGCTTGTTGTGTGTTAGCTTAGGCCGCATTAAGCTTGACGCAACGAGCCTTCATACGCTTGAAACGCAACATTTGTTTGCATGCGAATTGCGTTGCGATATGTGTGCGTTTGGTAAGTGTTAGGCCGCGTTAAGCTTTACGCAATGAGCCTTTATACGCATGAAACGCAGCATGTATTAGCATGCGAAATGCGTTGCGAAATGTGTGCGTAAGGTGAGTGTTAGGCCGCGTTAAGCTTTACGCAATCAGCCTTCATACGCATGATACGCAACATGCATTCGCATGCAAATAGCCTTGCGGACTGTGTGCGTTTGATGTGCGAGTGGACGCGAATTGCTTTACGCATTGTCTCCCCACACGCACGAATCGCAATATGGAATCGCATGCGTATCGCCTTGCTACACATGCGCGTATGCTTCGCGTTTCAACATACGCACGGATAAATTGTTCAAGTCGACCAAAACGACACAAGTTTATTTCCAAATAAACCTTTACAATCTGAAAATTATAAATTTTTAAAAAACTTGGCCAGAAGGGCCGATTTCCGCTTTTCCATAGCCGTTGTGCGTTAGCTCTTTGCGTTACAAAAGCATGCTCTTTCGCACCTAACGCTAAGATTCGCACCGTTACGCGAACTAACGCGAGCTAACGCGGACTTAACGCGATCACCCGTCGTCATAGTGAGAACTGCAATGACTGTGATGTGGAACTTAGAATGCAGTTTTATGCCACACACCTTACTACTGCTTTAACCCTCCACTGACTCTGCGTGCTGATGTGTGGTGGGGAAAGCATGTGGTGTTGTCCACAGCAGCTGCAGGTTGCTGGGTAGGCCCTGTAGACAGACAAACATGCCCATCGGAAGTTAAATACTCCAAACCCTGTATAGGAGACTCCATACAGAATATATGCAGCAAGAGGTAATTTGACACAAAATTCAAAAACTGCAGTTGCCCTTGTTTGCTTGCACATGAATGACAATTACCCCCCATCAAAATCAGAGTGATGAACGGAACTGTGTAGATACCTGTAGTCACAGCTATCACCTCCCAAGCAGAAAAAGCATGCCCGGGAGTCGAACTCAGGTCGGAACTAGGATACTTGCCTAAAACCAACCCATTCTATCGTGACTTCCCCAGCTGGGAACATCTCACCATTCCAAAGTCTTAGTTCCGTGTATCAGCTAGTAACCAACATACTTCCTCAACGGCTTCTTCCTGTTTAAAGCTGGGTAGTTGCCTTAATCAACCTGTTACATCATGATTTCCCCCAGAGAACAACTCACCAGTGGTCACTATTCACGTGTCATGCCCTGTGATATGAGCCAGTAGCCAACATATGCCTCCATCCTCAATGGCTTCCAAACCGGCACCCATATCTCAGGCAGAGCGGCATCATGCTTATGTCACCTTTCTTCATCGTAGGCAGAGCTTTGGTGGATGATGCCGTCTGCAGCTCCCGTTTCTCGCTTCTGTACACATGCCTGCTGAAGCAAGTTTACCATATGGGGTTGCAACCCCCTCATTTGAGTCCTGCAGATCATGCAAGCAAGCAGTTGCAATGTCTAGCACGCAAGCCCAATTTTACTACTTCTCATGAGACAACATCATACTTTGGGTTGTTGCTTGGGTTTGGTGCTGCCCAGGTGTGCAGCCATGGCATGAGGAGCGTGGTCGCGATGGTGAAGTCCTTTGTTGCCAAGTTGCCATAGAACTCGGCAAAGTCGTCATATTCCATTCCACTGACGGCCAGGAATTCCTCAAACGCTTTGGTGGCCTTATCACCAGCAGCACTGCAAACGTTGCTGGGCACGTTTAAAATGTACCGCTCATCTAATGAACAAGTGCAATGGCTGATGATGCCACTCACTTGTCATTCGTTGGCTGCATCATAGCTGCAGCTGGACCTCGTGCATCCTGCGCCTATTGTCCGACGGCTGCGTGGGCTGCATCCCAAATCCACCCACAAAATCATCATTGGCTTCCATTGTGATATACCTCTTAAGCATCTTTAGAGATTTGACCTATGAGGTTAACCATAGTTAGAGAGTAGGGTCGGGCTGGAGCCAACTATAGCACAGCCAGAGACTCTTGATCCTGAGTAAGGTAATTATTACAAAGACGATAACACTTGTTAGTTTGATGCTGCAATGAGTGGCAATGCACAATGAGACAGGTACAGATCCTGCCTGTGGCACTCTGGGAAAAGCCATCGTCCATAAATGGTTCAGGATCCATATTATGGGGTTTCCTATCCGTGAAATGGGGTTTCCTATCCGTGAAATGGGTTCCCTATCCGTAAAATGGGTTCCCTATCCGTAAAATGCACTTCTGGCGGGATATGGAATGCCCGAACTGTACTTGTTTTTGGTGTCTATTTTCACAGGTACATACTTCTATATTGACACTTCTTGCTTGTAATGCAGCAGCACGTCAGGAGTGCCATCCTCAGTCCGTCTTCCATAAAGCGTTGCTCATCTTCCATACGGTACCTTGTTTCCATAGTGTCCCACTCGCCTTCCATAAAATGCATTTTACCGGGCCAGGGAATTAATTAATAGAGGAACACGTTTTTGTAAGGACATGCTTCGGAATTGACAGTGCTTGCTATTATTTCATCAGGGAGCTCTGGCCGCGGCAGCAGTGTCATAATCTGGCCGCGCCAGCGTCGTCCTTTATTCCTTATGCCCAGTTAACCCAGCTTAATTGCATTATAATGCAAGCTGTTTGGCAAGTTGGGCATTACGCCCAGTGCGTAACTGTCGGACAAACCGTTTCTCAACGGCCCGTGTCCTCAGGGGCATCATTAACTGTGTGCATGAATCTGATAAGCTGAACTTGGCTTTTGATGTTCAGCACAAGCTTAGCATGAAAATGGGTCTCGCACCGCCATAAGGCCCTTCCTGTTGTTGCCTCTCTTCTCCATTATTTGTAACAGGAAATGGTATAACAAAGGCATTTGTGTCTCCATCAACAATTATTCCCATCGTTGCACGCATGTCCGACAGCTGCAGTGGTACCTTGCAAGGTACGGCAATTGCCGTATCGTGTTTAGCAAATGATCCAGAAAGTGTCAGTGCCATAAGAAATGTATATCAAAGAAGATTGTACATGATCGTTTACGATCCGCTGTGGCCACGGTACTCGCTGACTCGACGTGCAAATTCCGCGGAATTTCGGCCGTATCATAATTCCATGCCTCTAAGCCAACTTTGGAGTGACCGCCGCTACATCCGAAAGCTATCCCTTGTGTTTTGCACTCTACAAGCAAGCCCTCGCTTTGCCATGTCATTCGTTCCTTCCCAGGTGTCAAGTCCTTGCTTGAATTGGATTGAACTTATCCAGACGTTTTCATTAGGTTGTATGTCATTCAAATATTTGCCAACGTTAATTCGAGGCGCTTACTGGTTTCGACGTGGAATCGAGTGTTGGAACAGCTGGCCGCGAAGAAAACGAAGACATGTACACGTGAAAATGCATTACAGCTTCGAGCTCGATTCAAACAGCTGTTACAGGTCGGGGAGGGCGTCCTGGTCTCAGGGTTCCGTTGTACAACGGACATGTCGGTTAGAAACCCAAAGTCTGTCCTAGCTAAATGTACTGCTCCCCTCACCGTGATAGCTATGCCGCCACCGAAATCCATGTCCTGATGCTCAGCGTTGCAAATGCGCATTTGCCAATGTGCTCATTATTGGAGTGACTCACCCTGACACCACTTGTGGCCGTGGGCCACAAGAGCGCCAGTGGTGAACCCGCAGCTCCTCGCAGAGATGCCCGCAGTCAGTGGTTCTGCTTTCATCGCCTGTTCAGACTGTGGCCGAGCTCACGGCCACAAGGGAGGGATGTATGTGGGATAAGGGGAGGAAAAGGGGGTTGTGAATGGGGATTTGTACATGCCAAGTTTTCATGCACCACATGGGTTCCTTAGGGGCTTGGCAGGGGTAGGCTCTCACAGACGCAATGCACCGTGGTCCTTGTATTCCTTTCAACAGGAGAGAGAGGGAGCGAGGTGGGAGGCGGGGGGTGGAAGGGCCACAGGCGGCAGGGGATAGAGATGGCAGAGTCTTAGGCGGCAGGGGATAGAGGTGGCAGGCGAGGAGGCGGCAGGCGAGGAGGCGGCGGGGGATAGAGGCGGCAGGGAATAGTGGCGGCACGGGCAGGGGTGGAGGGGGCAGGGGCAGAGGCGGCTGTGGAGGAGGGGGCAGGGAATAGATGCGGCAGGGGTTTCGAGGGCAAGGGTAAAGGCGGCAGGGGATCGAGGCGGCAAAGGAAGAGGCGGCAGGTGATAGAGGTGAAGGCGGCAGGGGCGGAGGCGGCTGGGGAGGAGGGGGCAGGGAATAGATGCGGCAGGTGTTTCGAAGTCAAGGGTAAAGGCGGCAGGGGATGGAGGCGGCAAGGGCAGAGGTGGCAAGGGCAGAGGTGGAGGGGGCAGGGCCGGAGGCGGCTGTGGAGGAGGGGGCAGGGAATAGATGCGGCAGGTGTTTCGAAGTCAAGGGTAAAGGCGGCAGGGGATGGAGGCGGCAAGGGCAGAGGCGGCAGGGGATAGAGGTGAATGCGGTAGGGGCGGCGGCGACTGGTGAGGAGGGGGCAGGGAATAGATGCGGCAGGGGTTTCGAACGCAGGGGTAAAGCCGGCAGGGGATCAAGGCTGCAAGGGAAGAGGCGGCAGGGATAGAGGTGAAGGCGGCAGGGTGGAGGCGGCTGTGGAGGAGGGGGCAGAGGTAGAGGGGGCAGGGTCGGTGGCGGCAGGGGCTTAAGCAGCAGGAGAGGAGTTGGCAGGGGATAGAGGCGTGAGGGGTTTAAAGGGCATGGGTGGAGGCGGCTGGGGGTCGAGGAGGCAAGGGCAGAGGGGGCAGGGGATAGATGCGGAAGGGGCATAGGCAGCAGGGGAGGAGGCAGCGGGGGAGAAAGCAGTAGGGGATAGAGGCGGCAAGGGCAGAGGTGGAGGGGGCAGGGGATAGAGGCGGAAGGGGTACAGGCGGCACCAGGGGAATCGGTAGGGAATATTGGTGACAAGAGCAGACGAGGCCTGGCATAGGATTCACAGAGTTGGCAGGGGTGAAGGCAGTAGGGGCGGAGGCGGCAGGGTTTGTGGCGGCGAGGAGGTGGCAGGGAAGTACGTGGTATGGGGTAGAGGCGGCAAGGGTAGAGGCGGCAGGGGAGTTTTCAGGGGGGGAGTAGGCAGAGGATAGAGGATGCAGGGGTGAAGGCAGTAGGGGCGGAGGCGGCAGGGTTTGTGGCGGCGAGGAGGTGGCAGGGAAGTACGTGGTATGGGGTAGAGGCGGCAAGGGTAGAGGCGGCAGGGAAGTTTTCAGGGGGGGAGTAGGCAGAGGATAGAGGATGCAGGGGTGGAGGCTGCAGGGGTGGCGGTGGCAGGGGTTTATGCAGCTGGGGAGGAGTTGGCAGGGGGAAGAGGCAGCGGCGTGGGAGAAGGCAGTAGGGGATAGAGGCGGCATGACGGGAGAGGCGGCGGGGCATTGAAGCGACCGGGGATTGAGGCGGCCATGGATTGAGGCAGCCGGAGATAGTAGCGGCATCGAATAGTGGCGGCGGGGAATAGTGATGAAAACCTCGGACACAAAACATCGTGATTACGAGCGGTATCGAACCGCCAACCTGCAAATTCCTAATCGCTACGTTATTTTCACGTTATAGCAGCACAGTAGAACAAGATTACATGTACACATCTGTGTAGATTCTCGCAATTGTCAGCATCTAGTTCTGAAGAGCTGCAGAGTGCATTTTGCTTGAAGGTGTCGTACATTTGAGGATGGAAATCCACTGGCGCCCATTGCAGCAGTCTCAATGAAGTGTCTCGTGAAGATCGCAAACGTAGAAATACGTCTTTGACCGCTAAGACCTTGTGCATACCGAATACTTTACCGGCAATAGTAGGACCACATTCCACGAAGTCGGCTAACTTGCTGAACGGCCTATTTAAGAAAGCCAAGGGTGTTTTTCTCTGCTGCTTTGCGATATCGAGGCGGCTTGTAATCATCTGTGGACCACTGAAGCGCGCGAGCTCACAGACGCTCGTAATCCACCAACAAAGATCAGCTACAGATACACTGCACATCACACCTGACTTAGCGGACTCAGCCATATGTAAGCGTTGCTGTTTTTGTTATAGCGAAGCCGTTGAAAGCAAACGCCAAGGGCAGAGGCCGGAGTTGCGAGCAGCTTCTCGCGCCACCTTTATGACCAGCTCAGAAGTCCCAACATAGTGTCTTCCGAAATTCCAGGCTTTACCCTTTCATAGGCGTGTTGTGTCGGCGTGCAACAAGTGCAAAGCCCAAGTCTTGACAAGACATGCATGTCTTATCTTATGTCATATGACGTGTTGCGAAGATGAGGCGCTGTCGTTGTGTGCATGATTAGTTCGCATGAATGGAGGATAGATGCGGCAGGCGAGGAGCTTGCAGGGGGGACAGGTGGGAGGGGAGGACGCGGCAGGAGTGAGAGGCGCTAGGGGGTTCGAGTCGTGAGGGGAGGATGCGACAGGTGACAGACGCGGTCTGTGATTGCGGCGGCGGGGGTGGAGGCCGCGGGCAAGGATGCGGTAGGGTAGGGGAATGGGGCGGCAGGGGAAAGTGGCAGGAAGTGGAGGGGGCAGCTGCAGCAGAGGCATCCGGGGGGAAGTCATCAGGGGAGGACGCGAGGCCGCAGAGGGACGGCCTAGGAGTGAGGCGGCCGGGGATTGAGGCGGCCATGGATTGAGGCAGCCGGAGATAGTGGCGGCATCGAATAGTGGCGGCGGGGAATAGTGATGAAAACCTTGTGACATAAAAATTCATGCTTGAAAGCGGTATCGAACCGCGAACCTGCAAATTCCCAATCGCAACGTCATCTCTACGTTATAGCAGCACAGTAGAACACGAGTACATATACACATCCATGCACATTCTTTCAATTGTCAGCATGTAGTTCTGAAAAGCTGCAGAGTGCATTTTGCTTGAAGGTGTCGTACATTTGAGGATGGAAATCCTCAAATGTACGACAACAATGGCGCCCATTGCAGCAGCCTCAATGAAGCGTCTCGTGAAGATCGCAAACGTAGAAACACGTCTTTGACCGCTAAGGCCTTGTGCATACCGAATACTTTACCGGCAATAGTAGGACCACACTCCACGAACTCGGCTAACTTGCTGAACGGCCTATTTAAGAAAGCCAAGGGTCTTCTTCTCTGCTGCTTTGCGATAACGAGGCGGCTTGTATTCATCTGTGGACAACTGAAGCGCGCGAGCTCACAGACGCTCGTAATCCACCAACAAAGATCAGCTACAGATACACTGCACATCACACCTGACTTAGCGGACTCAGCCATATGTAAGCATTGCTGTTTTTGTTATAGCGAAGCCGTTGAAAGCAAACGCCAAGGGCAGAGGCCGGAGTTGCGAGCAGCTTCTCGCGCCACCTTTATGACCAGCTCAGAAGTCCCAACATAGTGTCTTCCGAAATTCCAGGCTTTACCCTTTCATAGGCGTGTTGTGTCGGCGTGCAACAAGTGCAAAGCCCAAGTCTTGATAAGACATGCATGTCTTATCTTATGTCATATGACGTGTTGCGAAGATGAGGCGCTGTCGTTGTGTGCATGATTAGTTCGCATGAATGGAGGATAGATGCGGCAGGCGAGGAGCTTGCAGGGGGGACAGGTGGGAGGGGAGGACGCGGCAGGAGTGAGAGGCGCTAGGGGGTTCGAGTCGTGAGGGGAGGATGCGACAGGTGACAGACGCGGTCTGTGATTGCGGCGGCGGGGGTGGAGGCCGCGGGCAAGGATGCGGTAGGGTAGGGGAATGGGGCGGCAGGGGAAAGTGGCAGGAAGTGGAGGGGGCAGCTGCAGCAGAGGCATCCGGGGGGAAGTCATCAGGGGAGGACGCGAGGCCGCAGAGGGACGGCCTAGGAGTGAGGCGGCCGGGGATTGAGGCGGCCATGGATTGAGGCAGCCGGAGATAGTGGCGGCATCGAATAGTGGCGGCGGGGAATAGTGATGAAAACCTTGGACACAAAACATCGTGATTACCAGGGGTATCGAACCGCGAACCTGCAAATTCCCAATCGCAACATCATTTTCACGTTATAGCAGCACACGAGTACATATAGACATCTGTGCACGTTATCGCAATTGTCAGCATCAAGTACTGAAAAGCTGCAGAGTGCATTTTGCTTGAAGGTGTCGTACATTTGAGGATGGAAATCCTCAAATGTACGACAACAATGGCGCCCATTGCAGCAGCCTCAATGAAGTGTCTCGTGAAGATCGCAAACGAAGAAACATGTCTTTGTCCGCTAAGGCCTTGTGCATACCGAATACTTTACCGGCAATAGTAGGACCAGATTCCACGAACTCGGCTAACTTGCTGAACGGCCTATTTAAGAAAGCCAAGGGTCTTCTTCTCTGCTGCTTTGCGATATCGAGGCGGCTTGTAAGCATCTGTGGACAACTGAAGCGCGCGAGCTCACAGACGCTTGTAATCCACCAACAAAGATCAGCTACAGATACACTGCACATCACACCTGACTTAGCGGACTCAGCCATATGTAAGCATTGCTGTTTTTGTTATAGCGAAGCCGTTGAAAGCAAACGCCAAGGGCAGAGGCCGGAGTTGCGAGCACTGCTTCTCGCGCCACCTTTATGACCAGTGCAGCTTCTCGCGCCACCTTTATGACCAGCTCAGAAGTCCCAACATAGTGTCTTCCGAAATTCCAGGCTTTACCCTTTCATAGGCGTGTTGTGTCGGCGTGCAACAAGTGCAAAGCCCAAGTCTTCCGAAGACGTGACGCTGTGCATCACCTGCGCACGAGGCGCTCTCGTTGTGTGCGGGATTGATATGGTGCAAATGGAGGATAGATGCTGCAGGCGAGGAGTTTGCAGGGGGTAGCGGTGGGAGGGGAGGAGGCGGCAGGAGTGAGAGGCGGTAGGGGGTCGAGTCGTGAGGGGAGGACGCGACAGGTGACAGACGCGGTCTGGGATAGA
>NW_003307640.1:286784-295901 GCF_000143455.1 Volvox carteri f. nagariensis
TTCACGTTAGACAGCACAGTAGGACACGACTACGTATGCACATGCATGTCACATTTGCAATTGTCAGCATCAAGTTTCAAAAGCTGCAGGGTGCATTTTGCTTGAAGTTGTCGTACATTTGAGGATGGAAATCCTCAAATGTACGACAACAATGGCGCCCATAGCAGCAGCGTCAATGAAGTGTCTCGTGAAGATCGCAAACGTAAGAACACGATTTTGTCCGCTGAGGCCTTGTGCATACCGAATACTTTACCGGCAATAATAGGACCAGAATCCACGAACTCGGCTAACTTGCTGAACGGCCTATTTAAGATTACCAGGGTCTTCTTTGCTGCTTTGCGAGATCGAGGCTTCAAATAGGTTGTGGCCGAGTTGTGCAGACCCAATACATCACCGGCAGTAATAGGACCAGTATTTATGAACCCTGCTTACTTGCATCACGGGCTATTTGATTTTACTCAGAATCATCCTTTGCCTTCTTTGCCAGATCGAGGCGCCTAGGCCTTGTGAGCCGCCGTGTTCATCTTAACCGCGCGAGCTCACTAGAGCTTGTAATCCGCCGTCAAAGATCAGTATCAGATATATTGCACATGATACCTAGCGAAACGGCCGCGGGCATATATGAGCATCTCTCAGTTTGGTACAGCGAACCTCTTGCAAACAAACGCCATTGGCAGAGGCGGGGACTGCAATCATGTCCTTAGGGCACCTCAATGATCATCTCGGAGGTCCCAACATGGCCTCTTCCGAGATTCCAGGCTTTACTCTTCATAGGCGTGTTGTGTCGGCGTGCAACAGGTGCAGAGTTCAAGTGTACCGAAGACGTGACGCGTTGATTCACCTGCGCACGCGGCACTCTCGTTGTGTGCGGGATTATTCTGGCGCAAATGCTGGTGATGAATGTGCGGGTACGTATCCTGCCTGTAACCATCTCCCAGCCACGTGCGTCACCCAGCTACGTACCCAGTACACATCCACGTGCGTCACAAGCTTGTGTCGCCCTTATTCAAGAGCATTTGTGATCTTAACATCGTTTCGTGTATGTTGTATTCCGCTTCTTAAATCTGGTCCCAAACTGATACATTTTTCTGTCTAATTTTTCCTTTCTCGCTTGGCACGGTTGCTGGACAAATTCGCTGGAACTAACTGAATTCCAACTGCCTATTTTGCCGCTTTTCTGTCAGATCTTTATGGCTCCGACCTCTGGGTCAGACGGCGAGCGGGACGCTGTCATGGATGCCTACAAGTAAACGCCGCCTCAGGCGGAAGTCCATACTTGCAGATGTATGGGCGGGGGTCGTAGCACAGCTACAGGGTCGTAGCACAGGACTGGACCGCGCCTTTTCGGAACTGGCTGTACGATTCATGGGATGGCCGCATCCTCCGCTATTTAAGCGGGCGAAACTCTTCCAAATCGGTGTCTTCCGACGCCACCATCCAGTTGTGGTTTAGTAAGATATAACAGTGTATGATTTGCTGCAGCAGTTCAAGGTGTCATGCACACTGCTGGCGATGTGTGAAGGCTGACATCATCTGGACCACAGGCAAGTCATTATCAGCTGGCACCGGTAAGGAGAATCAAGAAACCCTAAGTTACTTGTAACTTGTAACAAGTTACAAGTAACTTGTGACTTGGTAAGGAGATAACATTGTGGGACTAACTACTTGCGACTGCACACATCGGATGTGGATAACTTACCTGTATGGTTGTGTACCATACTTGCCACCCATGCGGCATATGCACTTGGGGAGACCCAGATGGCGGACCCCACTAACGACGACCTTGGCAGCCCAGCACAAAACTTGGACTCTGCAGATGAGGGCTATGTGGCACACTGTGCTTCTGGCCTTGCTGACCAGCCTGGGCCATCTGCTTTTTTTGCCGACCATGCAGACGAACCTGTGCATGATGAGGCTGCTGGAGACCTCGGTGACGAAAACCTACCAGGTGATTGCAACTGGGATGTCCAGGGTAGCCAGTCCACGGCAGTGAAGGTGATGACAGGGTCATGTTGCCCATTGCGTGCTGCACATACAGGCTGTTGACCCACACATGCACCAGCCCCATCCATAGCTTCATGTATGGTCCACTTGTACTCCTGAATGTCCTGACACACAACTTGCCTGTCCTGGCACTTTCTGTGTCACCCCTGGGTCACACAGATGGGGTCGCACATGTTGGAGGGCCACAGATGGGGTCGCACATGCTGTGGGCTTCATGAGCTCATTGCTTTTTGCTGCCTTCTGCACATACAGGCGAGGATGGCAGTGGTTTTAGGAGACCAGATGTTGAGGACAGCCCGATGGACATTCTGCACTTCATGGCCCAATATGCTGCCTGGGAGGCAGTGCAGAACCTGCTGAAAATAGCCCTATGGAAGGAGCTGCTCCTGGCTAACCTGGCAGTGATGAGGATGATGTACAGATCCAAACCTCCCTACCAACTCATAGGGGGTCTAACAGCGTCTAACTTCTTAGGCGGGGCTGTCAGCCGGGCTCATTATCAGCTGCTGACGATAGTTGTCAACGTGGCATAACAGCCAGTTAGACACTGGGTTAGAGGCTGTCTTGTCCTGTTTGGCCCTGTGACTGACATATACCTGGAGCCCACACTGTTAACAGTTGTCTGATTCTAGGGACTGTTAGCAGCTGTAAGGACCTGTAACAGAGCGCTTTCTGCCACAACAGGATATTGTTGACAGGATGTTACATTCTGGTTGGGTCACCCAGATGCTGAGAAAGAATTTTTGACGGCTGTTAGGGTTTGGGGAAGCTAATTGTTAGCAATTGTTCAATTCACTTAAGCTGTTAAGCGGTGCCAAGGGCTGTAGTTGCTAACAGGCCTTGAAAGCTGTTACGAGCAGGGACATGCTAAAAGGAAGTTCCATCATGTTACTGGCTGTTGCCATTAGATAATTTGCTGAACTGCTGTTTAAGGATTTTAATTGCTGTTTTGAGGTTCAGACACTGTAAATGTTATGAGCTTTTACATGATCCCTGTCCACTGTTAAATCACACATTCTCTTTTTTTTGGAAAGCTGTCTGACTTCATTATTCATGCCATCAGCATCTATTTGCCATCATTGGGGATAGAAGCTTGTACTGCATGGGTAGGCACAAAACCACATTCGTCAGGAATTATATACATATGTATGTATTACACACAACAGTCTGGGTCGCCCTGGTCACCTCACTTGCTCATCATGTGGAGTTGTGCAGTATAGTGCACAGCCAGCTGGCCTGTACAGGCATCTATCGTCTCTATTCTTTACAAGTCTGGAGGCTGCTACCAAAATCATCACAGCAACAGCAGTACCTTGTCTTGGCATGCAATTATACACACATGTTCTTCATCAACCTTCACCTGTGACCTGTTCCACACTACTACTGCACTGCTCCCTTTTTTCCTAGTGAACACCTACTGCACACCACTGAACCACATAGCCCTAGACTGCAGCTGCCCACTTGCTCCGTATCCCTGCTCATCAAGTAACCTCTCTAAGCAACCAATGCCAGCTTGCCCTTGTACTGGACCATGTAGTCATTCCATAGAACATTTGTGCAGCCATGGGAGAAAGCCCACTCCTTGACCTGCTGCTTGTTGAATCTGCCAAGTAGGCTCTGCACTGGAAGCTCTACAACTGTGTGCTTCTTGAGCTCCTTGCCAACCTTAATGGTACCACTGGGCAATACCATGGAGGTCTTCTTGCTGTTGTTCGCCCTGTGCAGAATGAAAACAGACACCTTGTTTTCCTGTGCATTGCATGCATGGTGAATATGGAGGAACCGACCAGTGCTTATTCAACGTTGTGGACATGTATGAAAAGAAACATAATTATTATGTTATTAGCAGTAGCATAAAATGCATAATCCAGCAGGCAAAGACATTAATTTCAAGCATTTCAAGCATTAATTTCAAGCAGTTCATGGTTGCACTGCATTGCAGCTGCAATGTATGCCACACAGAGCACAGGACTGTCCTTGCCCTCGACAATGAAGACAAACTTGTCATCTTCATTGTTTAGAGGCCCTGCAAGTATTCCAGGTGCGACTGTGAAGACTGGTACTTCTCAAACTCCTCTTCGTCAGCTCCAAAGGAGTTGAATCTCAAAGCATCTGCTGGCAAGGGATGCACATATGTCATGGTTAGTAAAGTCTTCAGCTGCAGGTATGATGTATGCAGGCATGTATCTTTCATGGTATGCATATTTGAGGTTTCAATACAAGCAAGTTGAAAACCCAATAACCCCAAACTATTACTAAGTCTCTCCTCTTATCTCTGCATTTACACATAAGGGCTAGAATGAATTTGCAGCATACACAGTAGCAGGATATTGAATCCCCCCAAAAACAATTGTAATACTGTTTCCAAAGTACTCTTAGTACTCACCCTCCACATTGGCCTGCTGCTGTAGATTTCCAATCCACTTCTTGCGGTTGTTCCATCTCTCAACCAGGGACTTCCAGACACGTGCGTGTATGTCCTGGTCGGTTGCTTCTGAGTCCAAGTGGAAGCCAGCCATGGTTCTGTCTCGCCCACCCAGTGTAACCATGAAGTCCTCAATCTCCTTTTCAGTCTGTAGTCAAGCATGAGCACCCATGAGTATTGAGTGACAGTCTTTCAAAGATGAATAATTCAACCCTGCCCCAAACTTACCACTTCCAAGTAGATCTTGGATGCTGAGTTGAAGTCGTCCCCATCTCCTTCTTGGCTATCCCAGCTGTTCTTCCTCTTCCGGGGGTTTGGGTTGGCAACCGCCTCAAAGGCTGCCTCAAGCCCATTGATTTGGTGGCACCACGTGTACCATCTTGGGCTTGACACTCTCCTTGAACTGTAGATTCATTAAGCAGTGCAGTGTTGTACCTCTCAGTAAGGAGAATTTAACATATAAAACGCAGCAGATACACAAAACATCCTCAACAAGTGACTGGAATGGTTATGTTTAGGGTTTGTAACAACATCACGTTTAGTCTGTATTTTCACAGAAAAGCAACAGGTTTCTATGCTTACCGTTTTGAGGCTCACCCTGTTGACCTGCTGCTGGTCAAGAAGGTCTCTCTCCCTGAAGCCCATATCGTAGAGGGTGCTGAATGTCCATGGTAGCCTTGGCTGATCCTGGACTGTTAAAAGCCGGCTTGAAATCCGACTTCCATTTGTCATATGCTGTGTAGAACAGCTGGAACGGCCTACAGCCGATTTCAAAGCCTATTTTTGCAGCCATATCCCGAACTTCCACTGGAATGCCTTGAAGGCCAGGAAGGTCACCTGGACTAGGTTCAGGAACGTTCTGAATAGCCTCCTTCGATAATGCGAAAGGAATGGGTAGCAAAGAATGAGGGATTCGTGCTTGACAAGTAAAGCAAGCAAGTTCATCAGGATAATAGGCGGCGCAAAAGGTCACAGCTTTACCATGCGCTCATGTGCTGTTTCCAATTCACAGTATTCCTCGGACTCTTCAGTGGTATCAGATCCTGTAATGGCTGTGACCTCTCTCCTACTTTGCTGTAATGTAGGGCGGACAAGATCGACCGCCGGCTGCACTGCTTGGTCGATCCTTCTACGAAGTCGGCGGGATTTCAATCCAGCTGCAGTGCTTGTAATTTTGTTGGACTGGGGAGGTGAATGCAAAAGACCAAGCTCTGCTAACTTAGCTTCGTTTCTGGCTATGCATGTAGCACGCTCTTCCTCAAGGTCCATCGATGATCGTAATGATATCACAATATTGCCTATATGAATGACGAATGTAAGCAGGATGTACTCATTCTGGACTGATGTATGAAGATGAGTACGGCGTGATTGCAAGCGACCTGTACCAATGAGGCAAACCGTTCATGGATTTGAAGGTGTAATTTATTACAGAAAAGGTTGCCGCATTTGCACGACTTAGGCATTTTGTGAATGTGGATGGGTTCTGCAGGCCAAGACCTAAGCCCACCTGGAGTGCCTATGCCCCGGAGTGGAAGTTGGCTAACGAATTACGGCGAGGCCAGGAACACCAATTGAGTTAATTATTGCTTGTCTTGGTAGCTTAAATTCTTCGCAAAGAGCACATACTTTGGTAGATGGTAACTGCGACTGCCGGACAGAGGTCACACATTTTCATAAAGCCAAACGAACGGGCTACAGAGACTTCATACCTAAATCAAAGTTATTGCTTTAACTAGTATAGCAAACAGCTTAACGCGCGGGCACCTCCGACTTGGACATGGCCGATGATGAAGACAGGACTTCTCGCTTTGTACCCATCCAAAAGCACCGAAAAGCATAGGATTGTTTTGTAATATAGGGTAGGCAAGGCATTGCGTGGTCGACTTAAAGGGAGCGCATGTTGCCCCGGCTGCGCTTTATGGGCCTCCAGGAGCCCCAAAACGGTTTGCCTAGGGTCGATACATTTTGCAGATAGATCATAGGCGCTGGGCTGTCGGTCATAGGCGCACAGCGGCTGGATGGCTTTCAGACTGCCGGTCATGGAACCCGGGAGGCATGCTGTTGGTGCGGGGCAAACCAGGGGCTCTCGGGTGACCGGCGGAGATGGATGGGCCACCCCACCTCACCCATGTGTTGTGCACAACATCCAAACAATTAAAAAAACCGCACACGACACAACACCTGCCACTGCCCATCCGGGAGTCTGGGGGTGTCTCTCCAAAAGTTAAATAACTTAGAGGTTTGATGGCTGTTTTGGCATGCCACACGTTTGTGCGCCTCTGCTGGTTGTGTGTGTGATGACTCTCCTATGAATGTCCAGTCAAACGAATGGGGGAGCCACCAGCTGAATGACTTCAATACGACAGGGACCCTGGGGGATTCGTGTGGGTGCGAATGATGCATATGCTAATAACACTGAGGCCTCTGGCCCCATAGATCCGTGTGGCTGTTTTTTCCTTCGGGGTGTGAGCTAAGGGAGACATGGCGCTCCATCTCCATCCTTCCATCATTTCACCCTCCCTCCCTCCAACCCTCCCTCCACCCTCCCTCAATAATCCCTCCACAATACCATTTCCCACTCTTCCTCCACCCTTCCTCCATCATCCCCCCCACTTCCCTCAACGCTCCCTCCCAACATCCTCCCTTCCCCTACCATCTGCCCTCCCTTCTGCCATCCTGTGCCTTCACCCCTGCTGTCCCCTGCACTCCCTTGGTCTTCCCTCCCTCCATTCTTTGCGAGTGAATGTGTATGCCCCACCATCCGTGTGATCATGTGCTCACGTACAAATGTGTGTATGTATCATGGGTCAGTATGGGACACCTGGGAATTGAACCCAGACCCACAAGAACGTGGGTGGCACCTCTGTACTGTTCCAATTCCCGCCCCGCCACGCAACGTTTTCCCCTTCCCCCTTTTGTTTTGCCATCCCCCGACTGCGGCCATGATGATGTTAGAATGAATGCGTCGCCTAGGTTGCAGGGGGGCCCCGTCATGCCCTGAATCACGCCCTCCTAACCATTCCGCCCCGCCGCGTTTTCCCCCTTTCCCCCCTCGTTTTGCCATCCCCGGACTGCGGCCATGATGACATTTGACCGAATGTGGCGCCTAGGTTGCGGGGGGGCCCCTGTGATACCCTGAAACCCGCCCTCATAACCAACCCGCTTCACCTTGGTCTCCATCTTCAATGTCTACCCTTCCCCTGACGGTGGCCCCACGACATATGCTATGGCATCCTATTTGTTGTGTTGCGATGGTGGTGGTGCCCGTCACCGCTGTGACAGTGGCAGCAGCGACGACCGGCCTGGCGGTGCAGTGCAGCAGTGTGGGCCCCAGATGGGGCTTGTACGGGAGGGGATACTGTGGGGACCAGTCGGGTAGCTACTAAGGTGGCCATGGGGGTTTCATGAGCAGTGACATGCATGGCCTGGGACAGCTACGTCATCTACAGGCAGTGGAATACGGAGATGAATACAAGGCGGATGGTGGGGCCAGCAGTGTATTCACGGCCGCTGGTGTGTACGGCATAGGTCAATATCCATGTAACCCTTTCATGACTGGCGGAGGCATGGACTACCAGCTACATGGCGGGGTGATGAGATGGATGCTCTTGTTTGGTGGGCGAAACCGTCATCAAATTCACACCGCTGACCAACGGACAATAACAGCGGCACCTAGCCGCTGTCCTGGTAAAGAGAGCTCGTATCAACTAGCAGCCGAGTCCGAGATCGCCCGGAAGATAATTCGACAAGACTAAACACCACCGATCAAATAGCAGTTCAAAACAACAACCAACTAACTGCACCGTACGACGCCGCTCTGACGCCCCTCTTCAAACCACATTTTCGGCTACACCTAAAATAAGATTTTGAATCCAGGCTGAGCAGCTAGCCAGCCCAAGAACCGGGACGAGAAACCCAAAACGCGTCCGTTACAGTACAACTAATATGAACAAGGCACCGGGGACGTGGACATATGGTTGGGGATAAGAAACGCCCAGCCTGCCTGCCAGAGCCCGCATGCTACTTCGTGCGGCCCTTCCGGGCTACCGTGCTCTTCCGAATTGGTAACCAGCAGGCAGCCGACGGCCTCGCTTGGGTTACTTTGGCCCCACGCCTAACCCAGCGAAACATCCCCCCTCACCCAGTCGCGTCACATTCACTCCACCACTGTCCGCCTCACAGCAACGGACCGGCGGATGTAGACCAGCACCGCATCAGACCTCCACCGCCCGTGCACCTTAATCTCCTCCAGACCCACCCCAGCATTATCTTCCGGTACCCAGGCGCCTACCCCAGCGAAGGCATGGACTACCAGCTACATGGCGGGGTGATGAGATGGATGCTCTTGTTTGGTGGGCGAAACCCTGGAAGGGGTGCAGCATGCACAGCTGGTCCCGGGTTATGGCAGTGGATCTCAGGATCAGGGTGTAGTGGTGACGGGATGAGCATGGTTGCCAGTGTCTCC
This sequence comes from Volvox carteri f. nagariensis, assembly GCF_000143455.1. Classification (NCBI taxonomy): domain Eukaryota; kingdom Viridiplantae; phylum Chlorophyta; class Chlorophyceae; order Chlamydomonadales; family Volvocaceae; genus Volvox; species Volvox carteri. Next base: position 295,679 of record NW_003307640.1, read on the forward strand.
AATTGGGGGTGCAGGCACGGACGGGGGTGTATCTGACACATCCACAGCGTTTTGGACAGGCGGGCTTTACCAATTCTTAATTGGATCCGGTGGGCGGGTGATGAACATGCCGATTGAAGCGGAGGCATGAGGATGATGCATTATAATTTGGCGGTGTATGCCAATCAGTAACTTCCTATACTCGCGAACGTGGTGGAATCCTACACAAAGGTCTTAGTGTAAT
>NW_003307640.1:296056-297728 GCF_000143455.1 Volvox carteri f. nagariensis
TTACACTAAGACCTTTGTGTAAGGATCCCACCACGTTCGCGATGGGATGCTCACCCTGCAGGGTGAGAAAGGATGAGCACCTGGACTGAGGAAAATTACAGTGCAGGGGTGGGCATGCAGCTGCAGCACTCACCCCGGTAATGGGAACACCCTCCTGGCCCCTGGGTAGGCAACCTTTCAGGCCAGCTGTTAACAGAACACTAGCAACATACACCTACCCAGCATGGCCACCATTACCTCACTGCTCCATTACCCATCCAGGCAAAGAAATAGTCTGTACAGCAGTGTCCTCCTGGGGATTGCGGGCTTCCAGGTGCAGCCCAGTATAAGACAGAACAAAAGCACTTAGGGCCTCGTAAGACGCCCGAGAAAGGCATGGCACACAGGCACTGCCTGCTCCCGCTTACTACACTGAGATCCCTCCCCTCCTGACCCTGACCGTCCGGGACCAGCATCTCCTACTGTCCACCTCCAAGCCACTCTCCTTCACTGCTATCCCACCTTTTCTCCACAATCACAAGCCACCTACACCAACCATGGCAGAGAGGGGAGGAGAGGGCAAGGGAGGGCAGAGGAGGACAGGAGAGAGCAAGAGGGGAGGAAAGGGCAAGGGAGGGCGGAGGAGGACAGGGGAGAGCAAGAGTGGGCAGAGGAGGGCAGAGGAGGGCAAGGAGTGCAGGAGAGGGCAAGGGACGGCAGAGGAGTACAGGAGAGGGCACGGGAGGGAAAGGGTGGGCAGAGTAGGGCAAGGGAGGGAAGGGAATGCAAGGAAGGGCAGAGGAGGGCAGAGGAGAGCAAGGGACGGCAGGAGAGGGCAAGGGAAGCAAGGGACGGCAGAGAGGGCAAGGGAGGCAAGAAAGGGCAGAGGAGGGCAGGAAAGGGCAAGGGAGGGCGGAGGAGAGCAAGGAACGGTACGGCCGTACACACGTGTTTTGTTCGATGCTACAGTCATATGACGCGACAGAGAGGGCAGGAGAGGGCGAGGGAGACCTGAGGAGGGGAGAGGATAGCAAGGGATGGCAGAGGAGGACAGGAGAGGGCAATGGCAGAGTAGGGCAAGGGAGGGAATTCCCTTTCGAAAGGGAGGAAACGGGAGGGCAAAGGAGAGCAAAGGATGGCAGAGGAGGGCAAGGGAATGCAAGGGTGGGCAGAGGAGAGCAAGGGACGGCGGAGATGGCAGGGCAGGGCAAGGAAGGGCAGAGGATGGCAAAGGAGAGCAAGGGATGGCAGCGGAGAGCAGGAGAGGACAAGAGAGAGCAAGGGACGGCAGGACAGGGCAAGGGAGAGAAAGGTACAGCAGAGAGGTCGGGGGAAGGCAAGGAAGGGCAGAGGAGGGGAGGAAACGGTAAGGGAGTCTGAGGAGGGCAGAGGAGAGCAAAGGATGTCAGAGGAGGGCAGTAGACGGCAGAGGAGAGCAGGAGAGGGCAAGGGAGGGAACGGGAGGGCAGAGGAGGGCAGAGGATAGCAAGGGATGGCAGAGGAGGACAGGAGAGAGCAAAGGAGGGCAAGGGTGGGCAGAGTAGGGCAAGGGAGGGAAATGGAGGGCAGAGTAAAGCAAGGGAGGGCAAGGGAGGGAAATGGAGGGCAGAGTAGGGCAAGGGAGGGCAAGGGAGGGCAAGGGAAGGAAGGGAGGGCAGAGGAGGAAAGAAGAGAGCACGAGACGGCAGAGGAG
>NW_003307640.1:320997-322305 GCF_000143455.1 Volvox carteri f. nagariensis
CACCAGCCTGCAGGAAGCAGTCCCAGCCTTCTCCATCTTGGCACTCTCTCATCCTCCTTACCCACGCCGACATCTACCTTATTTTTTCAGGAGAACCAGCATGTGGGGTAATGATGAATGATACAATACGATAGGAGCTCTCCTTAAAGCTCCGGCTTGACTTGGCTGGCTCACTCCAGCTTCGTTAACTTGATTTGCGCGATCGCAGTAGGCGAGGACGGGCTGGGAACGGATCCCTGTCGAGCCTAGAGGTAGAAGCACTAAGGGCGGACCTTATGGAATGCTGTGTGTACACTCTCTGTCTATCCTGCTCTGCTGCGCGTGTCGAGGTAGGGTAGGATTGTGGTCTTATTACACCAAACAGTCCTATCAACCCTCCTATAATTATATTATCTTCAATAATATAATGGTCTATACGCTCACGAAGAGTTGCTTCGAGAGCCAAACGACAAATGTTTGGCCTCTTCGCACTCGCATTTATGGCGAAGTACCGACTGATCCACGCCGGGCCTTATCACACCCGGCCCTACCCTGGATGCGTAACGCTCATCCGACTAACGACAGATGAACGACAACCTAACATCCTCAAATCACAACGGAAAGCGCCTTATACGCTAATCAGGCAACACTCAAAGTCTCAATTAAATCAATACGCGGTTCGCCTGACTACCTTCGGTTGGCTTAGCCACCTGCGGATAGCGACTAACTCGGTCGTGGCACGTAATCTGTGCGCTCCAGATGTTTTGGCGTGACAAGCACCCACCACCAGCATCCGTGGGAATCCGTGGTTATGCCATAAGTGGCGCCTTCAAGTACACCCCTATTTAGGTCACAGATCTCTACAGTCGGGTCCATCGCCGTTCATCGGCATAGGGCATCTGCAACCCTCGAATGATCATAACCTGCTCATTGTCAGGTTCGATCCTATAGCTGGGGATACATCGTCGTGCCTCTACATATTCGCCGTGTCTGGAGCCGTACTACAGTGTCACGACATTTTAGTACGCCGTACGCACGTGTTTTGTCGATGCTACAGTCGTATGACGCGACAACAGATCTGTCATATACCACATATATGTATGTCGTTACCTGAATCCAGTTCTGCGACCGTGTGCCCTCCCACTCGTGCTTCTCCCACTACCAACTCCTGTCGGGCCTTTGTTGAGCGCAACGCAGCAGTACCGGTTATTATCGACGAGGTGGATATGCCAACGCCCGCTGCTAAGAAGAATGTACGGCGCTGCCGTACGTACCTCTTGGAAAAGGTTCTAATGCCCCACGGCATCGTCCCAACACACACGCACGCAC
>NW_003307640.1:322355-332765 GCF_000143455.1 Volvox carteri f. nagariensis
CAGCTCATGCGCGGATTGCGCTAGGTGAGCTGGCGGTAGACCACTCAAAAAGGCACTAAAGTAACTGAACGGCGCGCGTTGTGTCCTTAACCAGGGCGCGCTTCCACATAGCATTGCTGAACACAACCAACCAAAATTTAGTTCCTACTTCCAAAACACTCAAACGGTCGTCCCGTTTCACAGCACGGAGCCAATGCAAACGTGCCGGATCCGCCTGCGTGATATAAGTGCGAGGCACAGCAGCGATGACAGCTACCTCAGCATGCTGACATGCCACCGGCAACACCACATCCATCACCTCCTCAGAGATATCCAACCCTATGATTGGCATGGCGACCCCATCAGAACGCGCCTTTGCAAAACTTTGCGGCTGGGCCGCGTAGAGGGTTGCCTTATTGGGCATATACCGAACGGTGCAGGCACCCTCCCGCAACTGCTGCATTGCCTTCTCATCCCACTTCCAGGGAACAAACACTGATCCCACACAACCAACTGCGACGGCTTGCGTTAGAACGCTAACATCCTCAGCCCTCACAGGATCCTTCCTCATGATACCTTTACATCCGGCGGTCACCAATGCCTTTACTTTACTTGGACTGTGCTCTCCCGGCATCACACGGGCCAAAGCTTGGCTGACCCCCTTGATCGTGTGAAGCTCGAACGGGCCCGAGCACGGATGCTCCTTGGCCTCAGAGATTCCCGCCATCACTTTCTTGGCAGAGGGGCGTGTAGGGGCTACACGATTGCGCAACTCGCTCACACTAACCACCTCAACGTCCCCGTTGTCGTACACCACCTGAAACACGTGGGACCTTCCCCTGCGGCCAGCATACGATGCTACACCCAGCGACCGGGTGGTGCGACGCCCTCTTCCCTTAGACTCTCTCATAACAGCCACTCCTTGGAGGTCGCGCAGGTACTTGGGTGGCTCGGGAGCTGCACCCCGCGCAGGTTCGGACGACTTCCCTTCCAAAGCTTCAGCACTAACTCCTTTCGACTCACACTTTGGGCAAATCCATGCGCCCTCCGGTATCTCCTTCAAAGGCGGCTTAAGACAATAAGTGTGCCAACCAGTGCCGCACGCATCACATAACAACATCCATTCTTCACCATCCGGAAATCTGCACACCTCACAGGGATGCCCTGGAGATGGCCTAGCCAGTCGCGGGTCGACCACGTGATCATCGATGGGCAAATGACAGGGCGCACAGTGACTGACATGGGCAGTAAGCGTGCTGCCACAGCGTCCCTCTAGCACCAACACCCCGGAGGGCCTCACCTCAGTAACCCGCAGAATATCCGGCTTGGCATGAGGATCCAAACTGGCGCGAGCGGAGGTATTCCGATAATACACGTAGTCACCCATCTCAAAACGACGCAAACGCGGCAAAACGGCTCCGCCCCTCATGCGCGCATAACGAAGAGTGTCACGATGCTGCGCAATGAGTAGGTTGCCGCCCGCCACGGCCATATGTCGACGAAGAGCGGCAGCACGTTGCATAATAGACCTTGCCGCCGCCTCAGGGTCATCCAAACTCACGTCCCTTTCGAAACGCTGCTTAATCGCCGGTGGAATGGTGGGCTCCACGGCGTGCATGACGTGGTACGGCGTAACACGCGATGCTGACTGCACGGAGCAGTTGTAGCCCAGCATGACGTACGGCAGATGCTTGTCCCACTCTTCAACTCCACCGCCAGCATGTGCAATGCGCCGGAGCGCGTTTTTGCAAGTCTGAACAGCACGCTCTGCCAGTCCGTTGGCTTGCGGGTGGTTCGCTGAGGTCTGACGATGATCTATCAACGAATCAATCAATAATTGCGCAAACTCAGCTTTCCACTCACTGCCCTGATCTGTACACACCTCAGCACAGGCCCCATAACGGCCCAAAATGTGGTGCTGGAAGGCGAACGCTGTCTGCTCAGCATGCTTGTCAGGCAGCGGAATGAGAACCACGTACTTAGAAAAATGCTCCACACAAATCATTACGTAGGAAAAACCCCTGGGGGTCTTCTTGAACGGACCACACAGGTCCACACCCCAGCGGTAGAATAAACCCGATATTGGCAGCGGGTTGAGCTCCAGCGCTCTGGCTGAAAAGCTGGTGTTTACACGATCGCAGGCTGCGCAGTGACGTACCACCGAAGCCACATCGTCGTGCATGCCCTGCCACCAGTAGCTGGTGAGAAGCAGCGCAGTCGTGCGCCGCACCCCGAAGTGACCAGCCTGCTCGTGGGTGCGCTTGATGATGTCAGTGCGGTCACCAGGCTTGGGAACGACGCGTGGCTTGCCGTCGTTCTCGATGCGATAAAGTGTCTCTCCTTGGAAACGGTACTTGCGTGCGCGTTGAGCACAACGCTTTTGCTCCGCCAGGTCGGTGCCAGGTGGACATTCGCCTGAGCGAAGAAGACAAATAGTGATTTCGTCGTCCCAAATATCCTGACGCCGGGCATCGGGACTGAGAGTCTGATCTTGAGCATGCGCGGCCAGCGCCATAGAGGCCCCACCCATGTCACTAAGAGGGTGAGAGGCCACGCTCTCGGCAAGCCCTTGTGAGATGTAAGCACGCTCGTGCACGACGGATCGGCACGATGCTGCGGCAAAGGCTTGCGCTTTGGCCTCTTGCGCCAGGGCGCGCAGGATTGCAACAACACTGGATGTGAGTACCTGATCAGTTGCGTTGGCCAGCACAGAGAGACGAGCATGATCTGTCAGGCCAGGAGCGGCTGACGCCCCTGCCTCATAACCCAACACGAGGTCACATTCCCCGGGATACAGGGAATCGTACTGAGCTGTAATACTGTTGTACGACGGAGTGGCGATACTCCCCACAATATCCGAGCCACACTGCCCCACTGAGCCTGGATAAAGCGCGCGGACGGGCTTTCCAGCATGGTTACAGGGGTAGTACGGATCGCGCATCTGACGCGCGGAGATGGGTGCTGAATGCTCACTGCTAAGCACGTCTTGGAGTTGTCTACCGGCGGGCCGGATTGCAGATTGCACGACACAGGTGAACTCCTCAGGCGACGCGAGGTTGCTCCAACACTGGTAAAGACAGTGTGAATACGAGCCAAAGCGTGAAGCATCGATAAGGGTGGCTTTCCCAAACATCTTGTCAGCATCCTTCTCGGCTGTTTCGGACTCGGGTGTTTGGGCTGAAAGCGGTAGGGACGTGCAGCCAAGTATGCAGGCCGGTCGAGGTGAAGGAACGAGCGCCTGAAGCTCGTTTATCACGCTGAGAACCTTTGGCACTGCGTCAGCTGACTGAGCGTTCCAGAACGCGATAACCAACCACAGGCTACCCTCCTGAGCTCCTGCCAACCTAAGCTCCGGACCTGTGACTTGCCGGACGTCCTGAGACAGTGCTATAAATGTATCGCTCCATGCTGAGAGCGGAAATAACTGGGAATAGGCAGCGCTGAGTGCTTGCAATCGCGCGGCTGCCACCATCCTTGCATGCTGGTCCACGTCCGAGTACAGATACTTATTGACCCTAATTCCATTGCGCAGACAGGCCTCAAGGCCCGCGCACATGCCGCCTAGCGGCTCATAAAGGGTGACTCCTTTCTGTGTGGCCAGTGGGAAGAACTGGGCTCCCACTGAAACCTTCAGGGTGTCACGGTCTGTAGGCACCGAGGGACTGATCCCACCGGAACGTTTTGCAGCGGACAGCCACTCAGTTGCGAGGCTTTGCAGCTGGGTCCGGGCTGCGGCTCGCTGAGCATCTTCGGCCTCGGGAGGCGGCTCAAGCGACTCAAAACACCAACCGTTCCATCCGCAGAGATTCTCCTCCGGGCTGGGGCAGAAGGTGTCACTGAATGGGGCAACGGATGCCGCTGTATGGATAGTGGCGCACGCCAGCTGATGGTCAGCCCACGCTGCCCGCACGGATGCAGCAGCGAAGGCCGGGGTGAGAAGTGCGGACTGGCCGACTTCCTCATCCTCATCAAGCCGGGCGCCAGTGTTGTCAGCCTTGCTTGGCGCGGGGTTGCGGGACAGGGTGTCCGCATTTTGATGCTTAATTCCCGGCCGATGCTCGATGACAAAATTATATTCCTGCAACGCTAGTGCAAAGCGTGCATATTGTCCTGTAAGCCCCTCCGAGCTCATCAGGTACAGCAGTGGTTGATGGTCTGTGATCAGCCTAAACGGAGGGCCGCCGATCAGGTGGTGCCGGAACATCTTCACAGCCCACACGGCGGCCAGCATCTCGCCCTTGTAGCTGCTGTAGTTTGCTTCGTGCTTGTTAAGCGAGCGGCTGATACAAGCACACATGTATTCGTTTCCGTCGTCATCGACTTGCCCAAGGACGGCTCCTATGCCCTTATTGGAGAAATCCGTGTGCAATATTAGCGGGCGGGAGTAGTCGATGCGATGCAGGATGAGTCCCTCCTTGGTGAATGCAGTCTTGATGGCTTCAAACGCCTCTTGCTGCTTGGGACCCCAGACCCACGGTTCACCTTTCTTGAGGAGCTTGTTCAGATCCGCTGCGAGCTGGCTCATTTGCGGGATGTAGCAGCGGTAGTAGTTGATGAAACCCAGCTGCGTACGGAGCTCAGACACGTTGCGGGGAGGCTGAAGAGCCATGATTGCGGCGACCTTGGCCTGGTGAGGACTGATCCCAAAGGCACTGAGGTTGTGACCCAGGTACTCAATGACGTCAGCGCCGAAAATAGACTTGTCAGGATGGGCACGGAGCCCACAGGCTGCCAACACGTCGAGTACGGCGGCCACATGCTTGACGTGCTCCTCAGGCGTCTGTGACCAAATAAGTACGTCGTCAATGAATGCTACGCTGACATCGGCCAGGCCTGCCTTGCCCAGCTCATAATCCATGACACGCTGAAAGTAGGCGCTGGCATTTTTGAGTCCATACGGCATTCGTGTGTAGGCCATGAGCTTGTTGGAGACCCAGTACGAGGTACGAGCCTGATGCTCAGGCGCTATGGGGATCTGCAAGAACCCCTGCCGCAGGTCCAACTTGGAGAAAATAGTGGCTTTGCCTACGCGCTGGAAAATCTCCTCGGGACGATGCAGCCCATACTTGTCCTGTAGTGTATGCGTATTGACAGGGCGATAGTCCTGTGCCATGCGGTAGTCGGTCCATAAGCCAGTGTCGGGATCCTTCTTGGCGGCGACGACTGGGTTGACGGCGCAGGCTGTCGGTCCCTGGTATTCCTTGACAATGCCCGCTTTAACAAGCTCGGCTGTCTTTTCGGCGATTACCTCGCGCTCCTTGGGGCTATAGCGTCGAGGAGGCTGGACAATCGGTTTGTCGGTGTCCAGATCCAGCCTAAAGGGCCCCAAATCACCGTGATAGCCAGGCAGGTCCTCCATGCTGTAGGCGAATGCCGTACGCTTGCGGGCGTGTACGACGGCCCTGAGAGCATCATTGGTTTCATTGTTCATGCTGATGCTATTGCCCCAAATCCATCCTCCATCAGGATCCTTTTGGTAGCGCTCATAGGCTGTTGCTGCCATGTTGCCTTCAGGCGTAAAGGAGGATACACTGGCAAGTGAAGCGGCTGGGCTGTAGCTTTCCCTTCCCCAGCCGTTGTAGTCAAACCCGTCGTGGTGTCGTGCGCCTGAGCGCGTTGTAGACGTACCAGCGGATTCAGGCACCCAGCTGGCTGCGCTCAGGAGCAGCCCCCCTGTGGAAAGGGCTTGTGTGGCAATTTTTACCCCTGAGGCGCCGAACGACTTGCCCTGCATGGCGCCTGCGCCTGCAGCGAGAGAGAGCAGGAGTGTTGCCAGCATGCTGAGCGCTGCAAGGCTTGTCCATGTGCGCTTGGTGACACTGATGCTTCTTGTGCGTAGGGCCTTAGCCCGTTTCCTCTTGCCGCTTCGCCAGGGCGGTGGCAAGGGCTCCTGGTGTGTTACGACCACAGGAGTGGCCGCAGTTGCTACGGCTCCAATCGTAGCTGCTACGGTACTGGTAGCTGCTGATGTAACGCTGGTGACCGTAGTTATGATTGCTGATGCTGCCCGCACCAAGGCTGACCTGGGTGTGCTGGCAGACTGAGGTGCTGCATGTGTTGTGTTGTGCTGACCTGCTTCCTTTCCCAACCGGTGCTCTGACGCCTGGGTAGAGGCAGCCGTAGGGGTGCTGGCGTGATTGCAGGGACTAACACATGCGCACTGTACAGTTGTGCTGGCTGATTGAACGGGTTGCTGACTATCGTTGCTAACACATCCCCCCCCCAGCTCTGTTGACATATCGCTGGGAAGAGAGCTGGCCCTGGTACAGAAAGCTGTTGAACGAAGGCTAGCTGTGACCCCTCGTGCGGCGGACCGCAGAGCAGGTGTCATGGGGATGCTAATTGTGTAGTCCGGACTCTCGATGACATTGGGAAACAGGTGGAGCTGCGCTGTCAGATACTGTGTGATGGCGTCCGCGACAGGTAGCATTTGCTCGTTGCCCACCAAGAAATCGAACAGAGGCGTGTTCTCAACCACCAGTGTCTGAGTGAGGTTGAGCTTGAACTCGTGTATCATGCCCGGAAGCATTGTCACTTGCACTCCCCTCGTGTCAATTTCCCCCAAAAGCTTGGCGTCGACACTGGCGGACGTATCTAGGTGCGTGCGAGTGGGCACGAGTACCAAACCCAGCCGCTGCATGGCGCGCTGTGTTATGAGATTCACGTCCGCGCAGTGATCACGGAGGCTCCGGAACTCGGGATGTTCATGACCATTGAGCTGTAGTGCACCTTGTGGAAAATAAAACATGAGCTGCTTTCGTGCGAAGTAGTTGGCTGCAGGACGGTTGCTGAGAAGCAGTTGCTGCAGCTCGACGCTGTTTATCTCCTGTATGCTTCTGGGTGGTGCTCCAGTTACCCCTGAAACACAGTATGGCACTCCAGAAGGCATCTCACGCAGCACTGGCTGAGAAGTGCAGCCAGCAACACTCAGCGGCCCGGGGGCCTGCATGCTGAGTGCTGCAGTTTGAACGGTAGGCTGCGATAGGGCTGGAACCTGGGCAGCTGCTAGATGCTGCTGCTGAGGGGCTGGAGATGGCTGAGGCACCCCAGACAAGCCCTCCTTGGAGTGAGACGTATTCTCACAGGTCGCTTCATCGACCTCACTAATTGCCGCGATAACCCTTTTTAACACAGGCCCGTCTATGTTCAAACGGAGCACCAACTCACTGGGTTGGTGTGCTGCTGTTGCTGTTGACCCTTGAAGTGTTGCAGCAGCAGGGCGCGGCTTTGAAGACACCTTGGGTGGTGGGTAGACATTGTTGCTGATCTCCATGGGTTGGAAGGACACCGGAGTAGCTTGATGCGTGAGAGTGGCGTGCACGGATGCCGCCACCTCATTGATTGTCTCAGAGGCTATGCCCGGAGGCTGGGTGCTGCGGTTGAAGGACGCGTTGGCGTTGCGCCGGTGCGGCACGTACACCTCCTCATCATCCTCGGTGTCCTCCTCATCATGGTGCACAGCACCGACAGCCACTGCTCGGTGCTGGCGTGGTGCAGCGCCACGCTCGCGATTCTGCTGTGCCTGCTCTTTGTTAGCTTGGAACAGCACCTGGAGCGCCTTAAGAGGCGGCTCCCAGCCGGGTGGCGCCAATTGTGGGTGGAGTACTCGGCAGTTTGGCTCATCATGGCCATACCGCCCACAATACTCGCAGGGCGGACCATCATACATGCGGGGACGCCTATTGGAGGCACCTCCATTGTTGATATTGCCTCCGCCACCTCGGTTCTGCCGCCGTTGCTGATCGGCAGCATACTTCGTGGCTGGGGCCTGCTGCTCGGATGTAGAAACCATAGCAGCACGACTCGCGCCTAATGCAGACTGTACTGCTGCAGTGATCATCGCCGCCAAGTCATCAGGCTGACGGGAACCCGTAGCTGCAGCACTCTTGCCACTTCCTGTTGGGCGACCGTTTAGAACCCGGCAATCCTTGCTGTCGTGGGAGCTGTTGGCGCCGTGGTGCTTGCAATAGAACTTAGACTGGCCGGAGCCGCTGTCTTTGCTTTTGCTTGGCTGCTTGCGCAGCCGTTTCTCCCTCTCACTCGTAATAGCTTGCTTGGACCCGGAGGCCTGGTCGCTGCTGGAATGTCGTTCCCGCTCGGCCTGGGCTTGCTGCAGGTTGATCCAGATTGTTTCAGCGTCCGTTGCAATGCTGTTGAGTTGAGCATACCATCCCTCACGTGGGGTGAGCTCGTACTTGGTTCTGATACGCTCCCTTACTGCTGGATCCAGGCCTTCAACGTAGCGCTCCGCAATAACTGCACGGGAGTATGAGTCTTGAATGTACGGTTCAAGCTCCCGTATTTGCTGCAGGTACAGCTGTGGCGAGCCGTTGTCCTGCCTAGTCCGCAAATACTCCAGAACCTTGGCTGTTTTACGCTGATGAGCAAAAGATTCGTCTAATTTTTCGAGATAATACTCGAGAAGGCTCTCACCATCCAATGCTGGTTCGATAGCATTGTGCACTGCCGCTGACACGTTCTCTCCCTCCGCACTAGCTGCCTGGGCAGCTGCCGTGCAGCGGCGGCTGAACCATGCACGAGCATCCTTGACTAACGTGTGTAGTTGCTGCTTGTGCCAGATGTCGTACATAGTACCTGGTGTAGGAAAGGTGTTGATCAAGTCGAGAGCTTCATCAACGGGCACCTGTCCTTTGTTGAGCCGGAAGCGTGCACGCAGAGTCTGCATTGCACGCAGTGCCCCCCGCTTGAAGGCAGGGAACTCCTCGTGACGAAAACGGAGCATCGTGGGCCCCGACCACGAAGAGTCTGTATTCTCCATTTCGGTATCACTGTACCAAGGGCTGATGGAAGGTGAAGACCGAACGGATCCTCCTGAGGGTTTGCTTGGAAGTGGAAACTGCTGAGGTACCGAAGTTACTGCTGAGGAGGCTCGGCTGTGTAGCCGAAAAGTTGCTCCTAGCTCTAAATCAGGCGAGTGGCTGTGTTCACTCTCAGCTGATTCGGCTGCGTCCACTTGCTCCAAATCACCACTGCTGCCTGCGTGCTCGACGCGTGCTTCTGACGCGAGGCTGTTGCCTAACCCTGATGCAGTACCGGAGTACTCAGGGTTATCAAGCCACAGAACCTCCTGCTCCTGCTCGTGCTGCTCACTGACGGGTTCCAGTCCTGGGTGAGGCTGCTGCTGCTGAGCAGGGAGGGGCGGACCCTTCTTCACTCCCTTTTGTTGCTTTGCGTGACCTTTGCTAGGGCGCGCTGGCGCACTTGAATGCTCGATGGACCCTGGGGGCCGAGCTGAGCGGTGGGGATTGACACGACGTAGAGAGTCCGCCAGCGCTCAAAAGATGATGAGACTCTTACAAGGCTCTAGTGAGAGCGCAGTGTTCAGTGATGTCCGGGGACACTATCTCACTGATGAGTCTGTATGGCCGGAGCCTGTGTGCACGTACGATAGTCCTGGGACACACACCAACGCCGGAGCGCTTGGTGGCTGAGTACGGCAAAGATCGATAGTTCTCCAACAGCTAGGGCTCGGCACACGGATGCACCACTAGAGCCACCACTAGCTGGTTCCACACTTAATATAATCACACAAATGTGCCCGATGGGCGCGTGGAGTGCCAGACAACACCCAGGAGCTCGGAAGCTCGACACTGAAAGGGGTGTTTCGGCTATAGATCCTGACTCACTGCTAGCCAAATCAACCACGCCAAAAGCTCACAAGCTGGTTTACACTAGCAGACTTGCGGCAAAGAAAAAGAAAATAAATATACGACAAGTACGGCACTGATGCCACGGATGGCTGCCGACGGTAACACTCTTAATGCTCAGATCCAATGATTAGGTACGTTGAAGCACCCTGCAAGCTTGTACCAGAGATGCGGCGTAAAATAGCTGCGGTAATTGTGAAGCCGCAGCTCGGCCGCTCTCCCTTCCCTAATGTCCTTTTCGTTAAAGATTTCCTCCAATACGCGCAAAAACCTACTCTCTACACTTTCGTGCAGCGGGAGCGGAACACCCTCCTCGTCACGAATCTCCACCTCTGGCTGATTCCCCGCTATCTCAACGCCCACCACGACCTTATACGGGAGATCGCTGAACTGCTCTCCCCAGTGGTGTACAGGGTCAAACTGCTTGTTCAGCACCGAGTACACCCCTTTGTGGTCACGCACGGCCACACCACCCGAAACCAAATCCTGTAGCACCGTAACTACCTTAACAGGACGGGGCCGGTGGAAGCAGCCGTTGAAGACGGATGCAACAAAGGGCTCCGCACCTATGTAGATGCGTTCGTCGTCCTGAGTTGCAGCGTCCTTGTAGCTGACCAATTTGACCTGGGGCTGCGGTGTGGGCTTATTGGGCCACCGTACGGTCTCAGAGGTAGTGTGTGACGAAGGGAAAAGTGGGGAAGGTGCTGCTGCCGGGGACGATGGTCCCGAGTCGAAGTTGTCCTCCTCAGGCCCTTGCCGTGCT
>NW_003307641.1:0-3633 GCF_000143455.1 Volvox carteri f. nagariensis
CGCCGATGCGGCAACAGCGGCGGCGGCGTCGCCTTTGGTGATGCCGCCGCCGGCGGAGCTGTCGTCTTCTTCCCCCACCCGTCCATTGATCCTCCTCCTCCACACGTTACTTCAACTGCCGCCGATGCGGCAACAGTGGCGGCGGCGTCGCCTTTGGTGATGCCGCCGCCGGCGGAGCTGTCGTCTTCTTCCCCCATCCGTCCATTGATCATCCTCCTCCACACGTCACTTCAACTGCCGCCGTTGCGGCAACAGCGGCGGCGGCGTCGCCTTTGGTGATGCCGCCGCCGGCGGAGCTTTCATCATCTTCCCCCATCCGTCCATTGATCATCCTCCTCCACACGTCACTTCAACTGCCGCCGTTGCGGCAACAGTGGCGGCGGCGTCGCCTTTGGTGATGCCGCCGCCGGCGGAGCTGTCGTCATCTTCCCCCATCCGTCCATTGATCATCCTCCTCCACACGTCACTTCAACTGCCGCCGATGCGGCAACAGGGGCGGCGGCGTCGCCTTTGGTGATGTTGCCGCCGGCGGAGCTGTCGTCTTCTTCCCCCATCCGTCCATTGATCATCCTCCTCCACACGTCACTTCAACTGCCGCCGTTGCGGCAACAGTGGCGGCGGCGTCGCCTTTGGTGATGCCGACGCCGGCGGAGCTGTCGTCTTCTTCCCCCATCCGTCCATTGATCCTCCTCCTCCACACGTCACTTCAACTGCCGCTGTTGCGGCAACAGCGGCGGGGGCGTCGCCTTTGGTGATGCCGCCGCCGGCGGAGCTGTCGTCTTCTTCCCCCATCCGTCCATTGATCCTCCTCCTCCACACGTTACTTCAACTGCCGCCGATGCGGCAACAGTGGCGGCGGCGTCGCCTTTGGTGATGCCGCCGCCGGCGGAGCTTTCATCATCTTCCCCCATCCGTCCATTGATCCTCCTCCTCCACACATCACTTCAACTGCCGCCGTTGCGGCAACAGTGGCGGCGGCGTCGCCTTTGGTGATGCCGCCGCCGGCGGAGCTGTCGTCTTCTTCCCGCATCCGTCCATTGATCATCCTCCTCCACACGTCACTTTAACAGCCGCCGATGCGGCAACAGCGGCGGCGGCGTCGCCTTTGGTGATGCCGCCGCCGGCGGAGCTGTCGTCTTCTTCCCCCACCCGTCCATTGATCCTCCTCCTCAACACGTTACTTCAACTGCCGCCGATGCGGCAACAGCGGCGGCGGCGTCGCCTTTGGTGATGCCGCCGCCGGCGGAGCTGTCGTCTTCTTCCCCCATCCGTCCATTGATCATCCTCCTCCACACGTCACTTCAACTGCCGCCGATGCGGCAACAGCGGCGGCGGCGTCGCCTTTGGTGATGCAGCCGCCGGCGGAGCTGTCGTCTTCTTCCCCCACCCGTCCATTGATCCTCCTCCTCCACACGTTACTTAATATATTGTATATTGTGGTTACAGTGTTTCCGCCGCCGACGCGGCGGGTGCCCTCACGAGCCGTGAGGCTCCAGAGCACGCTGTTGACGCTCATCAAAAACCTCAGTAAGGAAAGTAGCGATTTTCCTCGGATTGGTACTAAGAAATACCTTGCGCATATCAGTATCTTCAACGTTAATCAGAAACCTATTACGCAACTCAGTATACGCCTCACACTCCATAAGCACATGATATTCATCCTCAACCTTACCCGACGTACAGACCTGACACGTACGGCACTCTCTCGGCCTATGGTGTCCTTTGTTGACCTCCAAAGGCCAACAACAAAGACGGAATTTGGCAACCATACGCAACTGGTTGACCGGCAAATAAACACGCAAATAGCCTGTGGGATCGGAGCCCTCTCTTGCTGGTGAAGGGGAGCCCATCCAGTTATGATACCTGCAAAGCGAAACCCCTTTACCTTGGAACACACGCGGATCACCCCCTTGGCTGAACTGATCCCAGTCACTTAAAAGGAACGCAGATAACCTCTCCAGAACCTCACCCACTCGAATCAACTGAGACGAGTATACATCTACCTTCTGAGAAACGGAGTCACACGCCGGCCACTCATGGCCCAACCAACGCAAAATGATGAGCACTTTAGACGACCAGCAATCCACTTTGAGATCAGACAGAAGAGCCAGACGGAGATCATCTACTAACACGTCATGATAGACCGACCCACGGGACTTGACTATCTTATTCCAGAAACACAACGCAAGGCGTAACCAAAAGTACTGCAAAGGCAACTGAGACAGCTCCCTGTACAACAGCTTGTAAGGTACCTGCTTGAGCCCAGCACAACGTAAACAGAAGTCACGCTGGACCTGGACCATACCATCTTCCAAAGCCAAATCAAAATATGACTTACCAGCGGGTAAAACACCTTAACCTAACCGCAGGACGGAGACAATCCTATCAGGACCCCAGACCTCAGCACCATAACAGAGAACCGAACGGACCTGGGTGTCGAACGCTTGAAGCCGAACGGCAGGAGCCCACACCCTGTTCTCATCCAACCGATTACTAAGACCGAACATAGCCCGTCGCCCTGCTTCCAAAAGTTCGTTGACACAACTCGCAAACGGGGACGCAGGGCCCCAATAGAGACCCAAGTACCTAACGCGACCACACCAGTTAATAGGACTAGGAACAAGTAAACTACCAACCATGGGTGGGTGCCAAAGCGACCCATCAGTACGGAGAGGGAGCATGAGCCTCACCCCCTCAAACGCCCTCTTAACGACATCAACGGAAGCAGCCACAACAAGGGCCTCACATTTCCGAACGTTGCAGCGCATACCAAAAGCAGCACAGAACTCAATAAGCAGCTTAAGCGAGAACTGGAGGCGTGCCAACGAGGTCGCGAACAAAGTAAGGTCGTCTGCATAGAACAACAGAGGCAACCGACGATCATTAATGACAGGACATTCGTGTGCACGTGTGTTGAACCATTCGTCCATACCATCCCTCGCTTCAAGGTAGTCGGCAATAACCTCAATGAAGAACCCGAACAAATTGGGACTCATGGGACACCCCTGCTTCACGCCCTGCAGAGAGGCAAAGATGGACCCTAGGCGACCGTTAACCTTGACCCGCTGGAGAACACGTTCGTAGCTGGCTTTAAGGGCCGCCAACATGGGTCCATGCACACCCCTCTCCTCTAGACGCTGCCACAGGCTCGCCCGGGGCACTCTATCAAAGGCTTTCTCAAAATCCACCTGACACGCATACAGGGCCTGATTGCTGCCGGGCCGCTCATAACGACTTTTAAGATGACGAACAACGAACAACTGATGAACTGTACTGCGCTTTTGACGGGACCCAGCCTGAAAACGGCACCGGACACCATCTTTATCCCCGAAAGCTGCCAGCCGCCTGTCGAGAACCGTGGCATAGCATTTGGCAATGGCGCATCCCACAGCTAGACCCCTGTAGTTGTCCTTGACCCTGGGGTCGCCTTTCTTAAATAACGGACTGAGAGACGCCACGCAAAACTGGTCAGGCACATCCCCTGTATCCCAAATGTGCTGGAAAAGGTCTCGAATCGCAGGGGCAATAACATTGACAGACACCCTGTCCTCATCACCTTCACGAGGGATTCGCTTGGCATACTTGTAGCACTCGGCCGGAACCATACCCAGACCCGGGGACGCCCATTAGACA
>NW_003307641.1:3683-4633 GCF_000143455.1 Volvox carteri f. nagariensis
AACAGCGGCGGCGGCGTCGCCTTTGGTGATGCCGCCGCCGGCGGAGCTGTCGTCTTCTTCCCCCACCCGTCCATTGATCCTCCTCCTCAACACGTTACTTCAACTGCCGCCGATGCGGCAACAGCGGCGGCGGCGTCGCCTTTGGTGATGCCGTCGCCGGCGGAGCTTTCATCATCTTCCCCCATCCGTCCATTGATCATCCTCCTCCACACGTCACTTCAACTGCCGCCGTTGCGGCAACAGTGGCGGCGGCGTCGCCTTTGGTGATGCCGCCGCCGGCGGAGCTTTCATCATCTTCCCCCATCCGTCCATTGATCATCCTTCTCCACACGTTACTTCAACTGCCGCCGTTGCGGCAACAGCGGCGGCGGCCTCGCCTTTGGTGATGCCGCCGCCGGCGGAGCTGTCGTCTTCTTCCCCCATCCGTCCATTGATCATCCTCCTCCACACGTCACTTCAACTGCCGCCGATGCGGCAACAGCGGCGGCGGCGTCGCCTTTGGTGATGCCGCCGCCGGCGGAGCTGTCGTCTTCTTCCCCCATCCGTCCATTGATCCTCCTCCTCCACACGTCACTTCAACTGCCGCCGATGCGGCAACAGCGGCGGCGGCGTCGCCTTTGGTGATGCCGCCGCCGGCGGAGCTTTCATCATCTTCCCCCATCCGTCCATTGATCATCCTCCTCCACACGTCACTTCAACTGCCGCCGATGCGGCAACAGCGGCGGCGGCGTCGCCTTTGGTGATGCCGCCGCCGGCGGAGCTGTCGTCTTCTTCCCCCATCCGTCCATTGATCCTCCTCCTCCACACGTTACTTCAACTGCCGCCGATGCGGCAACAGTGGCGGCGGCGTCGCCTTTGGTGATGCCGCCGCCGGCGGAGCTGTCGTCTTCTTCCCCCATCCGTCCATTGATCATCCTCCTCCACACGTCACTTCAACTGCCGCCGATGCG
>NW_003307641.1:4700-95088 GCF_000143455.1 Volvox carteri f. nagariensis
CCGAAAGCTGCCAGCCGCCTGTCGAGAACCGTGGCATAGCATTTGGCAATGGCGCATCCCACAGCTAGACCCCTGTAGTTATCCTTGACCCTGGGGTCGCCGTTTCTTAAATAACGGACTGAGAGACGCCACGCAAAACTGGTCAGGCACATCCCCTGTATCCCAAATGTGCTGGAAAAGGTCTCGAATCGCAGGGGCAATAACATTGACAGACACCCTGTCCTCATCACCTTCACGAGGGATTCGCTTGGCATACTTGTAGCACTCGGCCGGAACCATACCCAGACCCGGGGAACGCCCATTAGACAGGGACGACAAAGCCGCCTCAACCTCTTCAAGAGTGAACGGACCATTCATAGTGTCGGCCATAGACCGTCTAGCATGCACCGGTTCGGAATCACGCCACGCCGCCCCGACTTGGGAGCCCGCACCGAGATTGATACAGTTGAGAATGGCACAGACACGGGCCTCCTGCACCTCATCGAAGGAGGCTGAGGCATTATAAAGGCGATCGAAGTAGTCCGTCCACTCCGACACGTCTTCCACATTGCATCTGGACGCTGGCTTACCGTTCAGACGTTGCCATAGGGTCTTCGCATCACGTTTGCATGTAGCTATGAATGACTCCAAGGCTCGCAGCCGGTGATCCCGTCGCGCGTTACGCTTAGCACGATTAAACTGACGACGTAACTCTTGAAAACTCGTATGCCCCACGGCCGGGGCAGCACACCCCCACTTCATCACATCAGACCGATACTGCAGCATGGCCTGCTTAGCCGCAGCACACTCATCATTCCACCACGCCGCCTTGCCGTTAGAAACCGGCCCGGGCCTGAAGGCATCACCGAAGCAACCCAGCAAAATCCGTTCGATAGTGTCCACCGCCTGGGTGACACCAATCTGGCCAGCACGCAGGGAATCCACAACCGCCCGGACACCAACCACAGGGGGGGCCTCCACTTAAACTGCCGCCGATGCGGCAACAGTGGCGGCGGCGTCGCCTTTGGTGATGCCGCCGCCGGCGGAGCTGTCGTCTTCTTCCCCCATCCGTCCATTGATCATCCTCCTCCACACGTTACTTCAACTGCCGCCGTTACGGCAACAGCGGCGGCGGCGTCGCCTTTGGTGATGCCGCCGCCGGCGGAGCTTTCATCATCTTCCCCCATCCGTCCATTGATCATCAAGCGCCACACGTCACTTCAACTGCCGCCGATGCGGCAACAGTGGCGGCGGCGTCGCCTTTGGTGATGCAGCCGCCGGCGGAGCTGTCGTCTTCTTCCCCCATCCGTCCATGCATGATCCTCCTCCTCAACACGTTACTTCAACTGCCGCCGACGCGGCAACAGCGGCGGCGGCGTCTCCTTTGGTGATGCCGCCGCCGGCGGAGCTGTCGTCTTCTTCCCCCATCCGTCCATTGATCATCCTCCTCCACACGTCACTTTACCTGCCGCCGATGCGGCAACAGCGGCGGCGGCGTCGCCTTTGGTGATGCCGCCGCCGGCGGAGCTGTCGTCTTCTTCCCCCATCCCTCCATGCATGATCATCCTCCTCCAGACGTTACTTCAACTGCCGCCGATGCGGCAACAGCGGCGGCGGCGTCGCCTTTGGTGATGCCGCCGCCGGCGGAGCTGTCGTCTTCTTCCCCCACCCGTCCATTGATCCTCCTCCTCAACACGTTACTTCAACTGCCGCCGATGCGGCAACAGCGGCGGCGGCGTCGCCTTTGGTGATGCCGCCGCCGGCGGAGCTGTCGTCTTCTTCCCCCATCCGTCCATTGATCCTCCTCCTCAACACGTTACTTCAACTGCCGCCGATGCGGCAACAGTGGCGGCGGCGTCGCCTTTGGTGATGCCGCCGCCGGCGGAGCTGTCGTCTTCTTCCCCCATCCGTCCATTGATCCTCCTCCTCCACACGTCACTTCAACTGCCGCCGATGCGGCAACAGCGGCGGCGGCGTCTCCTTTGGTGATGCCGCCGCCGGCGGAGCTGTCGTCTTCTTCCCCCATCCGTCCATTGATCATCCTCCTCCACACGTCACTTTACCTGCCGCCGACGCGGCAACAGCGGCGGCGGCGTCGCCTTTGGTGATGCCGCCGCCGGCGGAGCTGTCGTCTTCTTCCCCCATCCCTCCATGCATGATCATCCTCCTCCAGACGTTACTTCAACTGCCGCCGATGCGGCAACAGCGGCGGCGGCGTCGCCTTTGGTGATGCCGCCGCCGGCGGAGCTGTCGTCTTCTTCCCCCACCCGTCCATTGATCCTCCTCCTCAACACGTTACTTCAACTGCCGCCGATGCGGCAACAGTGGCGGCGGCGTCGCCTTTGGTGATGCAGCCGCCGGCGGAGCTGTCGTCTTCTTCCCCCATCCGTCCATTGATCATCCTCCTCCACACGATACTTCAACTGCCGCCGATGCGGCAACAGTGGCGGCGGCGTCGCCTTTGGTGATGCCGCCGCCGGCGGAGCTGTCGTCTTCTTCCCCCATCCGTCCATTGATCCTCCTCCTCCACACGATACTTCAACTGCCGCCGATGCGGCAACAGTGGCGGCGGCGTCGCCTTTGGTGATGCCGCCGCCGGCGGAGCTGTGTCTTCTTCCCCCATCCGTCCATTGATCATCAAGCGCCACACGTCACTTCAACGGCCGCCGATGCGGCAACAGCGGCGGCGGCGTCGCCTTTGGTGATGCCGCCGTCGGCGGAGCTTTCATCATCTTCCCCCACCAGTCCATTGATCCTCCTCCTCCACACGTCACTTCAACTGCCGCCGATGCGGCAACAGCGGCGGCGGCGTCGCCTTTGGTGATGCCGCCGCCGGCGGAGCTGTCGTCTTCTTCCCCCACCCGTCCATTGATCCTCCTCCTCCACACGTTACTTCAACTGCCGCCGATGCGGCAACAGCGGCGGCGGCGTCGCCTTTGGTGATGCCGCCGCCGGCGGAGCTGTCGTCTTCTTCCCCCATCCCTCCATGCATGATCATCCTCCTCCAGACGTCACTTCAACTGCCGCCGATGCGGCAACAGCGGCGGCGGCGTCGCCTTTGGTGATGCCGCCGCCGGCGGAGCTGTCGTCTTCTTCCCCCACCCGTCCATTGATCATCCTCCTCAACACGTTACTTCATCTGCCGCCGATGCGGCAACAGCGGCGGCGGCGTCGCCTTTGGTGATGCCGCCGCCGGCGGAGCTGTCGTCTTCTTCCCCCATCCGTCCATTGATCATCAAGCGCCACACGTTACTTCAACTGCCGCCGATGCGGCAACAGCGGCGGCGGCGTCGCCTTTGGTGATGCCGCCGCCGGCGGAGCTGTCGTCTTCTTCCCCCATCCGTCCATTGATCATCAAGCGCCACACGTCACTTCAACTGCCGCCGATGCGGCAACAATGGCTGCGGCGTCGCCTTTGGTGATGCCGCCGCCGGCGGAGCTGTCGTCTTCTTCCCCCATCCGTCCATTGATCATCCTCCTCCACACGTTACTTCAACTGCCGCCGATGCGGCAACAGTGGCGGCGGCGTCGCCTTTGGTGATGCCGCCGCCGGCGGAGCTGTCGTCTTCTTCCCCCATCCGTCCATTGATCATCAAGCGCCACACGTCACTTCAACGGCCGCCGTTGCGGCAACAGTGGCGGCGGCGTCGCCTTTGGTGATGCCGCCGCCGGCGGAGCTTTCATCATCTTCCCCCATCCGTCCATTGATCATCAAGCGCCACACGTCACTTCAACTGCCGCCGTTGCGGCAACAGTGGCGGCGGCGTCGCCTTTGGTGATGCCGCCGCCGGCGGAGCTTTCATCATCTTCCCCCATCCGTCCATTGATCATCAAGCGCCACACGTCACTTTAACTGCCGCCGATGCGGCAACAATGGCGGCGGCGTCCCCTTTGGTGATGCCGCCGCCGGCGGAGCTTTCGTCTTCTTCCCCCATCCGTCCATTGATCATCAAGCGCCACACGTCACTTTAACTGCCGCCGATGCGGCAACAATGGCGGCGGCGTCCCCTTTGGTGATGCAGCCGCCGGCGGAGCTGTCGTCTTCTTCCCCCACCCGTCCATTGATCATCCTCCTCCACACGTCACTTCAACTGCCGCCGATGCGGCAACAGTGGCGGCGGCGTCGCCCTTCCTGTCCCCCCTGCCCCCGTTTCGCAGGTCGGCTGCATGTTTGTTTCAAGCATCTGGGCAGTGTCTGACGCGTTTGTGATTTCCCCACTCCTATCTCCTCGCGTCGACAGCAGCAGCGGCGGCGGCGGACGCGGCGGCGGCGGCGGAAGTGGCAGTGGAAGGGGTGTTGTACTTGGGGTTTGTTTTGCCGCCGCTACTGCGGCGGCGTCGGCGTCGGCTGCTTCGGCTGCTTTGGCTGTTTTGCACCAGCGACTGCTGCGGGTTGCGGTGACGACGGCGCCGTGATTGTGTGTTACAAGTTACGGGTTCCAAGATTGGGTTTACTGGGTCTTGTACCTGGGCTTTGTTTTGCAACGGCGACTGCTTCCGCTGCGGCGCGGGTCGTGTCCCGGCGGATGCGCCGCTGCTGCTCATCGCCAGGCATCGTGCCAGGCATCGGTTGCTCGCCCAACACGCTGAACTGTTCGTCAGTGGAACAGAGTTTGTCACGGCATTCGCTGCCTCCGCTGAAGGGACTGCTGCTGGCGTCTTCAACTCCTGCGCGGCCGCCACCTTCACTGCCGTTGCCGAAGCCACGGCCGTTACGGTCGCCTCCAGTGCCGCTGTAACCTCTTCCGCCTCGGTCCATGCAGACCGGCAAACTTGTTTGTACTCATTTGTACTCATACGATGTTTGTCAGCAATGGGGAAGAGACCTTGTGACAGAGATTGGGCAAGGTTAGCGATGCGGGGAAGGAGGGAAATGGGGGAAATCGGCCTTCAGTCAGTATCAATGCGATGCACTGCTACAGCACATTTCTGCGAACCACACGTTTAAGTAAAACATGGGGGGCCGCTTTTGAACCTTCGCGCCATTTGTCATAGCTGTGTTGTTTTGCGTAGAGAACGATTGCCCAGGATCTCATTTTGTCACGTACTGCGTGGTCGGGGGCCAGATTGTATCCTGTGTAGTATTTGGTATCGGCGGCGATGCATGCGGGGACTGCAAAGTTGTTGTTGACTTAGACACGACGGAGCGAAGCGATCGGAGTCTCTAAGTCTGGTTCTGTGCGACTGTCGTACAACCGTATTGGAATGGCGAGTATTAATTGCTTCAGCCCTTTCGTTTCAGGCATTCTGCCTTTCACTCAGTAGAGCTTCAGCTTGTAGCTGACAGCTTCCCGCCCACCTTCCCCCTTTTGATTCGGGGTCGCTATCTCTTCTTTCACCCCCCCCTCTCTTTTTCCTTTTTTCACTGGCCAGTTTCAGGCACCTCCGCACCGGGCTCGGCTAGCGGCGGACAGGTGGAAAACGCTCGCTGAGGAGTGGCTTCTCAACAGGCGGGTCGAGAGCAGAGACTTGAGGAAGTTTTGGTTGCAGTTGGGTCTTTTCGCCTTGTAGCGTGGCCTTGGGAGCCTTTGGAGGGGGCGCTTTTCGCCGTAGGACTCGGTCGGTCTTCTTGGTCGGGCTTCAGGACGTTAAGAGTCGCCGTTGTGTCCTTTGGCCTCGCGTTTTGCGTTGTCTGGCGCGCGCGTGTTTTCCCCCCTGTGTTGTCGGCCGCGCGGTCCCGGTGTGGCGGCCTTAGGGGCCGCAGTCGCGCGGCCGTGGTTGGCTTGGGTTGTGTTCTACTGCAGTGTAAGGGCCCTTGGCAGCTGGTCTCCCTGCTTCCCGTCTCTACCATTCTTTGCACGGTCAGCCAGCATGTTCCAATCGACATAGCCATGAGAATACGGTTTAGGGAGACAGGAGCACAGAATTAACATAGCTGCCAAAACAATCCTTGATTACATGTGCAGCCTCCAGCTGCACCAAGTGCAGAGAGGATATCCACAATACAACACTTCCAAGTGTGCGTAATTACAACAAATTACAACAAAGTTTATCATCACCATCACACCGCATTATGCTCGTTAACCCACCCCTGGGCATGGGGCAGGGACCTCCTCGCTTTCCTGCTCCCCCTACACTCGACAAGACGAACTGTGAACGCCACCCGGTGCACAACCACCACATCACACCAGACGTAAGTCACCAGACAAAAGCAATGAAGTTTTGTTAAATCCCATTGGCCTGCATTGCATTGCGCTCCCGTACTTCCAGGTATCCAATTCGCTCATCTTGCGGGTAGTCCCATCAGGCGGGCTGCCCGACAGGTACGAGGTTGATGCACTGCACATGCCTGCCGACACAACCTGCACGGAAACGGGCCGATCAACAAAAATGAACGCCCGCAATCCGGCTGCTCTTCCACTCATACACACACTCATGAACGGCTGATACATCCTCTCATACACACACGAGCCACCTACGGGCCACATAAGCACACCAAGTCCACAGCGCCTTGCTAGCACGGATCTTCAGCGAAGCAGGGATGACACGGCGCGGCTACGGGTCCCGTAATGGCAGGCTACCGCACTGCCCACTGCTTCCCCAGCCCCAACACCCCGCCTAAACACGCCATACATTCATACCAAGCCATCCCCCACAGTCTCAGCAGCCGGGCCCAGAACAACGTCTCCAATTACGGCCAGACAATTCGGGCCAGCACGCAAATCCACGCAAATTAGGTGGCGTACCATCCGCACCTTTTAAATGTCTGTATCTCTCCTGACAACCAACATGCCTTTCAAAATTGCACGGCAAACTGCATCTTTTCCCCACGCGGGGCAAAAACGGCCAGCTGCGAAAAGACAAAAACGTAATGCAGCCGTGCGGGGTTCCTTGTTTTTACTTTTCTCCAGCACAACAAGACGACGTACACACAAGCTGCTCCATGGCCGGACATCATAGTAGGACAGGGGCAGTCGCAAAAGTAGTACACGGCATACATCGACCCCCCTAGTGCCCTCGCGGACACGCATCAAAGGCCTCGACACGCACACATCTGGAGGTGGCGGTGCTGGTGAGCTGAGTGGGAAAAATGAGGCCCAACGGAGCCGAGCACTACGGCTCCGCAAATACCAAGCAGCCCATTACAAAAACGTGCCGTGCGGCAAAGCACGAGAAACACTTGCTCCTTCCTTCACGCACAAAACATGACCAGGAAGTGCGAAACGACACGCATTCGAACATGACGCAATCTGGCCGCTGTTCAAGAAGGGCCGCAAGAGTAACAGCTGCTTCAGCGCCACGCAGCTCGACATTATGGAAAGATGGCACCGGGGGGCCATAAACAGAGACGTACAGAGGGAAAACCTTGACACGCCGCAGCACCGCTTCGCGCTTTTCCGAATGCTCAGCGATGAACTGCTCCTAAACCAGTTTGCAAAAAAGGTACCATCTTATCGTGAAAATTGCCTCCTATGAAAACGAATATAGGTACATCCGGCAGTACGCCCACCGTAACGGTTGGAAGTGGAGGACAGGACGTCTGAAACAGACGCCGCCAAGCCGCCCGACAACGCAATGTTAAAAACCAATGCCACACGCTGCGGAGGCCTCCAGCCATGCCGAGAACTCTCCGATCTTCGGGTTGCAGCAACATCCTCTCGCCAAGCTCAATCCTGGGCCCGCGCACTCTTCCACCTACATTTCGCTGGCGTCGCTCAAGCATAGGGGCAGCAAGCGGCCCCGTTAAGAGTCAGAAGGGCCAGGGTCCAGCCTCACCCTGCTGATCGCCGGCACGCGCACAGCCTTGAACCTCTGGAGCGCACCGCTCCCGGCCGACCCACCAGCCCGTTGAGCCACAAACCGCCGCACCGGGGACGGACAGAGCGGGCAGCAAAACCTGCCAGGGCGTGGACGCACCCTCCAGTACGGCGGTTTGACGTAATCCAACTGGCAGACGTTGTCAACTGCGTTCCACTACCCACCGTCCCAACAGCACTCGTCCAGCCCGACGTGCATGCGCGTCACTTCACATCGCCTGACCCCCTTCTCCCTCAGCAATCTCTCTCCCTTTCTACGACTTTAGGGCCGAGAAGTAGAGCTCGATGTAGTCAATGGCAGGGCGGTTCCAGCTCCAGTCCTGCTCCATGACGCGCTTCTGCAGGCCGCGGAACCAGGCGCGGTCGTTGTACCAAGCGTCTATGGCTCGGTTCAGTGCGTAGTCCAGTGCACCGCCGTCCGTGCCCTGGGGCCGTGATACACGCGAGGGGGAACATGCGTAAGTCGCGATTAGGAGGAATTTCTTAGGGGGAAAAGGGACACGAAACACAAAAGCTTGCAAGTTGCGGCACCACCCCGCCGGCGACGGAGGTGGTGCACAAAGTCACTCCCTCCTGCGGCCTCAAGAGTGAAGCCAACCTCCATGCTCGCATCCATCGACCCAGTCAGGCATGGCAGGCTCAGGGAATGGGATGGGACCAGTGGCACAAGGGGCTGTGTAGGGGTCGGATAAAGAAGCGCCCCATGTGCACAGTGGTGACGGCACTCATCCCGCAACCCCAACCACCAGCTATCCGCCTGCGTACCGAGAAGGCAAAACCGTTGGTGGCATCGATGCCGTCGCGCTGCCAGTCAGATGAGCCGTACAGCTCCCACGCTGCCCGCTCCTTGTCGAAGTCCACATCAAACACGGTGTCGCGCAGGCCACCCGTGTGGCGGACCACAGGAACAGCCCCGTATCGCATGGCAATCATCTGCAAAGAGGAAGGCGGTACGGTACGGGATGGCAGGGCAGAAGATTTGATTTGCGACCGGGGTGGAATACGGGTGACGACCGGGGTGACGGCGAGGAGCAAGGCATGGTCGCATCTCCCAAGCGGAAATACAGCAGCCTCCCGCAGGTCGCGATGGATGGGAGCCACACAGCCCCCCCCCTCGCGGTCCGCCCGTCCGTTGGGGTTCGAGTAGACGGCCCCTAGGGCGCGAGGGACACACTAAGAATATTGTCACAGACCACTCTCGGGCAACCTGGCTCAACCAACCGCACTCCCCGAAGCCCCCACCCCCACCCATCCCGCACTCCTTCATCCCCACCTGCGTTAGGCCGCACGGCTCGAACATGGACGGTACCACCACCATGTCGGCCGCCGCGTAGATAAGGTGACTGAGCGGCTCGTCGTACTTGAAGCAAAACGCCGCATCCTGCCCACCCATCTGCCCTGCCAGCGCGTTGAAGTCGGCCTGCACCTTGGGATCGGGAGCTGAGCCCAGCAGCACGAACTGGCCACCGCGGTCCACGGCCCGGAAGGCGGCGTGCTTGATGAGCGGCACTCCCTTCTGACCGGTCAGTCGAGACACCACTGCCACTATGAACTTATCGTTCCAGGTAGTCAGACCCAGCCGCTGGCGTAGAGCCTGTGGGGCGCAGGAGAGCAGGAACGAGATGAACCGGGGGGGGTGGAGGAGGGGACGGACAGGCAAGGTGGGAGATATGGGTGACCTTCCGGCCGTAGGTGAGATGCATAGGTAGGTGTGGAATGGGTTGCCATGTAGCAGGAAAGCAGCATGACGACAGCAGGTGGTATCCGCCAGGTGGCACCGCCAGTATGCCGGAATGCCAAGATTCCTAGCAAGTGTTCCCAGCTCCCCTGCCTCTATTCTTTCCTCCCACCTGCCGCGCCGCCTTCTTTCCGTCCTCTACATTGTCCGAGCTATAGCACACGGGCAGGAACTGGTTCTCCTCGGGGCTCCACAGCTCGGGGTCAATACCGTTGCGAATACCCATGAACTTGTGTGCGTGGGGGCCGATGACCGGGTGGCCGCCAACCTGTAGAGGGGGGAGGCCCGGACGTGGACGGGAAAAGCCGCGGCGGAGGGGAGGACGAACGGGCTGTTGCTCAGTCCCGCAGGCCCTCAAGGCGGAGTTAGAGCCACTCTGCACCCACGGGAAGCGTACACTCATAATCACACAAGCAAGCATACATACATACACACACTCCCACACTCCCACACACACTCCCACACACACGCACATACGCTCCCACACACACGCATGTACGCAGGTATACCCCGCCCTAGGCTCCCTTGCCCACCTCGAACGCGTATGTTGGTGACACGGTGGTGAACTTCTGGCAGGAGTGAGCCGCCTCGCCGATCTTCTTCTGGCCGTAATTCAGGTTGTGGATGGTGAACACGACACGTGGCTTGAACAACCCGTACGGATGGTAATCAGACCAGTACGACTGCGCCACGTGAGCAGTGGACCAGTCGTGGCAGTGCAGGATGTCCGGCTGGCGACCCGTCTTGAGGAGGAACTCCAGGGCAGCCTTGCAGAAGAAGTCAAAGCGAACCTCGTCGTCGTACCTGCCGTACACCGTGGGCGTGGCGAAGAAGCCATTCTTCGGCTCAATGAAGAACACCCGTACGTTCTCCACAACGGCGGTGGTAACGTAGATGCGAGTGCCGCCCCAGTCGAACTCGGTCTCGTATCGCAGCTGATCCTTGAGGACGGGCGAGTGCAGGAAGAAGTCGTAGCGGGGCAGCACCACCTCCACCGTGTGGCCCTGCTCCTTGACGGCACGACCCAGGGCGGTCACCACATCACCCAGACCGCCAACCTGGAAATGGCGGGGAGGCGACGGGGAGGGAGGGGAAGATGCAGGATGTGGGTTTAAGGAGGCCGATTGAATGGGCGGATCCCGACGGGGTGCGGGGTAAAGGCGAGCAAGAGAGCGGAATGTGGGGGGAGAGATAAAGGTGTGGTCGGGCCCCCAAATTTCGTCAGTACCACGCGCGCGAGAGAGTGAGTGCTGTAGCAGACGAGCCACCTAACCAAACTGCCAAGCAGGACAGTTACAGAATAGTTTACATGACACGGCCCGTTGAGGAAACCATTACCGCGGGTCTCATTAACATGCCTAGCCTGGCGCCGCGTGCACATACGGTCCATCGGTGCGCTTACAGGGCGGCTTACTTCCAACCCTATTCTTCCATCGGGATGTCTGTAGGGTTTTACGACTGGACTTTTACGATAAGGCATCCTTGCCAGAGTCTAGTGACTTTGTGCCTGACCTCCCCCCCTTTGCTCGCCATTTTCACTGTGCCCTTCAGTTCCGTCCCCGCCATCTGCCTTTTCACCCACCATGTACCCCGTCCCATCACCACCGCCACCACCACCTACTTTAGCGATGGGCGCCATCTCCACGGCGATGTGGCACACGTACAGCGGAGGCTCCCGCACTGGGCTGCCCTCCACCGGCAAGTGGTAGTCAAAGCCGCCGCGGTTGTCATACGTGCCGTCACCGCCCGGCACATCCGCGAACACAAAATCCATCTTGAACGCATCCTTCGGTACCGTCAGAGTGGCCTGAAGTGCGAAGAGGGAGTGAGGTGGGAGGATTAGAGAAGGGGGTGAGAGGACTCGGGGAGAGGAGGATAACGGCGATCACGCCTAACGGCCGTTGGCTGGGCGGCGAAAAGGCCCAGGGCCCACCCAAGGGCCGTTAAGGCGTGAACAGCTAGCAGCTGCAAATCAGCGAAAATATCCAATCATAGTCAGCTAATAGAGGTGGACGGCAGGGGGAGGGGGTGGGGGCGAGAGAAAGAACAGGTACACTTCGATGCGCCAGCAACACGGCGACATGAGACCCCGCACACGCACGAACACGCCCGCGGCGCCGGTCCCCTTGCGGCCCCTACCTGCCAGTGCTCGCCGCCGTCCACGGGGCGGTGCATCGCAATGGGCCCGAAGTGGCGCTTGTGGGTCCAGCGATTCCAGCCGCCCATCAGGTAGATCTGCTGCCGCCCGTTCAGGGGGGTGTCGCGAGGATTGTAAAACACGGTCACCTCGCTGCCCGCAGTCACCACCTCGGGGTCGGTGAACAGCACGTGGCGGACCTTGCGCCGCTCCACCGCCTTGACGAAGTCCTGGACGACATAAGCAAGTCGGGGAAAAGGATGAGGTACAGCCGCTGTTAAGGGTGCTTTAAGGCCGGCCTGAAAGCTATCCGGGGCATTGGCGGACGGGGGCGGAAAGGGGGAGAGGACAATCATGCCTGGGCTGAGGTTACTACTGCAAAGCCGCGTTATGTACCCCTGAAGTACGGCCTTGAGTGACAACCAGTTCAGTGCGTTGGGGCCGACAGTAAAGAGAAGCAGTAGCAGCAATGGAAAGGGAGTTTCAGGTTTGCGAGGGAAATGGGAGAGCCCATGCAGGAAGGAGGGAGAGCGGGGGAGGTGTTACCCTTGGTTACACCAACCAGCCCCTGAAAACGCCTGGCCTTCAGCCACCCACAAGCACTGTACAATCCCCAGACACATAAGCTCATACACCAAAAACTGAAAATGGAGCCTGCAAGCTTGGGGCCAACATTTCTGGGTGTTGTGGCATACCTGTGTAGTTAAATGTAACCCCCCAGCTTTCCACCCATTACCTCATGATCATAATTTATATCCAAAGTCCTGAACCCCTACCTGCGCTGCCTTCTTCTTCTCCTCCGCCCGTCTGGCCTTCTCCTCCGCTGCACGTTGTTCCTCCACTCTGCGCTGGTACTCCTTCTCCCGCAGCTGCTCTGCCACCTGGTCGGCCCAGGTGTCAATAGACAGACCTGGAGGAAGAACCACCTTCACCTTGTAATCCTGGCGGCTGTTGTTGTCCTGAAGTAAGCGAGCAAGTGGAGGGGGAGAAAAGGCGTCAGGGCATGAAACCCCAATAAATCACACTGGCGCAACAGCAGGCGGGGCGGGGCTGAGGAGCATAGCCCCGCGATACGAGAGCTACACTCACCCAGCGACCCGTCAGCCCGCATCAAAGCGGCAACTGAAAGCCCTCCTTGGCCGCATGACACAGGAATTAATGAGCGCGCGTGCCTACCATAGCTTAGGACCCCCTAGTGCGCACTACTGCACGCATTCCAAGCTGCCTTCAACGGGCTCCTTCAACGCACACCCCACCCCCTTACGTAGTGCTCGTAGTAATTGAACACGAAGTTCATGGCCACGGCTTCCTTGGGCAGAGCCACCTCCGTCTCGAACCAGTCCTCCTCCTGAGAGAAAGGAGGTTGTACAGGCACCGAGTGCATAGTTTGTCGCAGGTGTGTGAGCACGGAGAGGGTAAGGGCGACAGCTTGTGCAAGACAAAGAGACGCCGCATGAGGACACGGGATCAATCCCACCCAGAGTCCGATCACGACTGGCTATCAGTGACGAAGGCAGGGCCTCTCATCATCATGGTGACGGAATCCATGCTAAGCTGGGAGAGGAGATCATATTTGAAGGATGGACTCTTGTACGGGCTGCTCGGAAGCGCTTCGTCCCCGCCCTACGCTCACCAGGCGCGTGCCGTTGGCCCCGACAACGGCGAGAAGAAGCTGCCGAGCCAAGAAGCCCCTGGCCTCTGTCCGAAATGCGGATACGTGCAACTGTGGAGTCCAAGTGATTTCCTAACAAAAGCAGGTACGCCCCAGACACACCCCACCATCATTGTGCCATGCCGCCTGCCTTCACGCCGTGCTGCTCCCATTTCCTAATGCCTTCCGCCATCACCTCTCCACCTTCCCTTTCCCCTCCTAACCACCCCTCCGTGCGCTTACTGCGATAGGCCCCGTGACAGCGGCCGAAGCAGGCGGCGGCACTCGCGTCATGGCCGCCTTGCCACTGCTCTGCCAGCCGTTGAAGCCGTACAACATTGTGATAGTCTGCTCCTCTGGAATGGGGAACTTCCCGAAGGGACCCGACATGCGGTTGTACTGCAGCCTGACCTTGCCACCCGCCACTGGGTTAGTGGGCAGGACGCGGTACACGGGGACACCGCTGCGGAACAGCACCGTCACCGCCCCGTCCTGCAGCTGGCTGATGTTGTTCTTCAGGTCTGGAGGGAGTGGACAGGAAAGCAGCAGCAAACGCCGATGTATTCGCGCCCGAGAACGATCACATGGAGGAGGCGAGGAAAGGAAAGGCGACACGAGGACGCAGCGTACCTCCAACATCTCTCGGACTCCCGAATAACACATCCCACCGCGCCCGCTGCCCAGGGCCTCACCTTCCGCCTTGCGTTTGCCAAACTCTTTGGCTTGCTGCGCCATCAGCTCTGCCGCCTGCCGCTTGGCCTCCTCAGCGGCCTTAGCCTCCGCCTCCTGCAACAGGGCGGCCGCCAGCCACAGCAGTGTCGAGGAATCAATACAACACGAGGGCTCCAAATAAGGAAGACCCGCGCCGGCTCGCCAACGACAAGGGGGTCAGGTGACGCACGGTGAGCAAAGGGCGCCCAATGTCCGCCCAACAACCACTGCTTGTATGTAGCGACATCCCTCTTACTGGGAAAGCTCGCTCCACACGTCAACAGGTCCCAAACCAAGCGCCCTCCTCCTCACCTTCCTCGCCAACTCCTTGGCCACTGCCCGCTCCGCCGCCGTGTCAATCCAGATGTCGTACGTGATACCAGCCTCGACGTCGTACGTGAAGTCCATGCCGTTGTTATTTTCGTACAAGCCATTGTTGTCGTGCAGAATGAAATTGACCTCGAACGTCTCCTCGGGCACCTGTCCGCAAAGCGCGAGAGGGAAACGGGCGCAGAGAGGAGAAGCACGGAAACCGAGGGAACGGGAGGTGCAATTAGATCAGATAAGATCAGGTAAGATCGGCAAAGACCGCATGAAGAACCCGCATGTGACACAGAAACAAGCAGCAACAGTAGAGAAGTACGAATACACAAGCGCGAATACACATCCGCACACAGCCCAGCACTGACACCCGCAAGAACCATATGGACAATGGCGGGGGATACCAAGCGAATACTACCGGAAAAACGGTCCCGTATTCCGATTTCACCCGAACCTGCGTTAGGCTGCAAGCTTCCCCAAACCTCGCCGCGATCGAAACGAAAAGCCCCTATCTTCCCGTTCTCACTTGCCTTTCACCTCCCCCCTAGCTTTCCCCCCTCCCTCCTCCCCACCCACCTGTACGGTGCAGCTCCAGAAATCCATGGTGTCGTTCTTGGGTAGCGGGGCGGGCATCAGCTCAGCTCGGTTGCCCGTCTCCGGCACCAGCTCCCAATGGTTATAGCCGTACTGCAGCACGATGTGAGGTCGGTGCCTAGGGGACCAAGAGCGGGGACCGGGATGCGGCCACAGGGGGCCTAATCAGAGACCAGGGTAGCGCGGGAAAGAGACCGTGCGTGTCCAGCAGGGAGCTGCGGACTTCATTACCGGATTACTGCGGAGTGATCATGAAGGCTGCTCGCGCAGATGAGGACAGCCGACGAGCGCAATACGCCATACGCAACAACAGACATTCCGCCGACATTTCGATGAACATGACATTACATGCCACTACACACGAAGACACACACCAGTTTAGGATGTTTGAATGAAAAAGAACCCTCCCTGCCTTCCCTCCGCTGGCGGCTGACGAAGCGGGATTCCGAAAGCAGGGGGCCAAAAACCGCCCTTGTAATCTCGTATCACCGAAGTAAGATTCTGATTCCAGCTGTAATAGCTTCAAGTCCTGTGACCGTCACCCACCTGCAAACCCTCCCTTGTAGGATTGCGAGGAGGCGCCTGTATCCCAATCCCTCTCCTCTCCCTGGTCCTCAACATTCCCCGTCTCGGTCCTCCCTAATTTCAGATTGTTTAAGGATTCTCTCGGTCCCCACTGACAGCGCAACCATCCTCCTACCGGCACCTACAGTCACTTCCATTTCTTACGATTCATGATTTCCCCCACCTCAGCTTCTCGCTCTGGTTGCGATTGAAGTAGAGCTTCATGGGGGCTCCCGCGACGGGCTTCTCCGGCACCGTGATGATCATCCAGTGCTCCCGGCCCGCCACCACAGCCCGGGGGTCGTGCGACTCCACCTCGGCGGCCGCGGCAGCGCGCAGAGACGCCTTGCGCGCTGCCTCCGCGGCAGGGTCGTGCTGGGCAGCGCCCGACGGCGGCGGCGGCGCCTCTCGCGCATCCATCAGCTGTGCCTGCACGGCGTTGACAACGCCAGCGGGACGGCGCTCGGACAGCAGCGCCTCGAAGCGGCTGGCAGCGGCGGCAAAGGGTTCTGTGCGGGTGGAGGCCGCCGGCACCACCTGCGCCGCCGTGACCGGCCGGAACCAACCAGAAACAAAAGTAACGGCCGTAGGAGCAGCAACAGGGGAAAACAGAGCAACCTCCCAGTCCACCCAGCGCGACTTTGACTTTCACCAACATATCCCCTCGCATCGATGCAGGAAGCACCGGAGGGAAGAAAAGAATAAGGGAAAGCAGCTGCGCAGCGGCGGCGCGATCAACAACGTAAAGACACGGCCGTGCCTGGTCGTGCCATTCAACACGCTGAGCATGCAAGGCACACTCGGGTGAGCCGGCGGGTCTGGCGGGAGGCGCGCAGCAAGCAACAAACATAGCAAGAGGATTGATTGGCGCGTAGCGCGAACACGGCCTTGAGGTGAGCAAGTGTTGTGGCTCATGTGAGGTGGCCAGCGTGCAGGGCCTCAGCGCCCTAGTACCTGCTCGCAGCCGAGGTGAACAGCGCGAACGGGCAAACTTGACAGGGACAGTACACGCTCTGGTTCGCGGCGGGTGGGAAGCTGTCAGTGGGAACAAGTCACGGCTCGACTGCGTGCACGGCATGTGGCCCTCCATAGTCCGTGCTGATTGCCGATAATTTGCAGCCACTGGGCCCGTTGACAGGCCTTTTTAACGGACAGTTGACAGGCATTTCGCCGAGCAATTTCTCGCATCTTCACAAAGCAAACTGCCTTCCTGCCATCCGCTCAGCCTCTCCTGCCCTCTCACATCTCACCCCATCTCATCCGGTCAACTCTGACCCACCTGCTTCTCCAAGCCGCTACCCCCATGCTGCGTCTGCTGCTGCTCCTCGTGGTCATCCTCCAAGCTGGAGTCCAGCTCCACAGACATGGAGGCCATCTCACGGGCATACTCCCGGGAGCTGACGGAGTAGGCACCCGTGGAAGGGGTAGGGGCGGGGGGAGAGGAGCCGCGGTGCGCAGGTGACGTCGGTGCAGGTGTGGTGGTGGCCGGGGCGGACGCTGCGGGGGGCTCGGCCACCAGCACCGAAGCGCCGTAACTCCTGCAGGGTACGGTGCATGTGGCGTGATGGCGTTTGGTCCTTGGTGACATACATGAATACAAACAGGAGTAGCGCTGAAACAATATACTGAGGCACAGAGGCGTCGGTAGCAGCAGGACAGAAAGCTGGAAATGGAAATGGTGGTAGCTGGACGGCATACGTTCGCTGCTCGAATCAGCAGGCAGCCCCTTACGAACAGGTCGTGAAGCGGCAAGACAACGGTCAGCATAAGGCGCTCTTTTCCACCGGTGCAACCAACAGCTGCAGCACCACCAGTGAGTCCTTAGTGCGGCACAACAGGTAACATGGCTATTTTTTGGGCAACGCATTACAGCCCTCCCTCCCTCCCTCCCTCAGCAACCCGCTCATCCAATAAATCCTCTGCTCTTCCAGAGCTTCCACCCTGCTTCCAGCCCCTAACGCCATGACCCATGAGGTAAACCGGACCCCCACGCACACTCCCGATACCCTTCCAATACCTGCCGCTGTAACCAATTGCGCCATTGCCTCCGGAGGACGCAGACGCGGTAGCCTCCAGCCGGCCACCAGCGGAGGCGCTGTTGCTACTGGTGCTGCTGCTGCTGCGAAGCGAAGCAGTTCCTTGTGAGGCGGCTGAGGTTGCCACCTGAATGCAGTGCAGTGCGGGGCCGGGCGGCCCAGGGCGGGCCGGGGTGGGCCGAGGCACCTCGGGAGGGAGACCATTTTGATTTTCCCTCAACGGCCTGCACGCGGGCACCGGTGAAGTGAACCGTTCCCCAGCCCCTGCCCAATGCCTCCGATATGAAGCAATCCTACTTCTTAAGCATCGCTGCCCACAGGACGGTTGCGGACACCAATCTCACAGCCCCGGTGGATGCGACGTCTTTCGCATCCAGGAGCCTAAGCACCGTTTGTTCAGTGCATCGCTCTTTCCGGCCCGTACATCGAGCCAGACGGACATCCTAAGCCCCTATCCCAACCTGCTTCATGCCCGCCTCCACCGCCACCCCCGCCTGCGCCGCCTGCGTAGCCAGGCTGTTGTACTCCCGCGTGAAGCGCTCCAGCTGCTGAGGGGACATGTGCTTGGCGCTGCTGGTCACCACCTGCGTGCGTAACCATTGATGTTTGTATAGTTGTGTCTTTTTATAATTTATAATATTGTTATTTAGAGGATTTCATGAAATGTAAATGTGTTACATTAGGGGACGAGGTATTCATGCGCTGAAGATCTTTTCGAAGCATTTGCGGAAGGAACTTTTAAGGATTACGGCAGACATAAACCGCAGGAGACCCAAGCGGCCACGATGCCACGATACCAACGGCGGGAAGGAGCGTGGACGCAAAGGGACGGCACGAGCGGGATCGGGTTTATTAACAGCAGAGGGCTTGTGCCCCCTCACCACTAAAGATGCGAGGACGGACACATATGGGTGGCAATGCGCAGCCCAGGGGAAGGTTCACGCCCTGGCTGGGGGTTCAGGCGGGGCATCTGTGGCCATGCCAGCCGGGCTCCGTTAGATTTCCCCACAGAAGTTTTACGTGGAATTTTTCACACAAAAGGAATTTCCGGAGCAAACCGCCTCAATGCCATCACCATGACGGATGCTGCACACGCTATGTTATGCGCGCCGGTGGACGTGCCCCATGGCTAGGGCCCAGTTGGGGCATGTCCTAGACCGCAGTCAGTGCACGACCAACGTAAGGAGCGCTGCATGTACCAGCACCCGACTGTGTGCAATAAGGCACCCTTTACTGTGACAGCAAAAGTGATAAGCGTCGTGATGAGCGTCGCCCCGCACCTCACGCAGCTTGTGGTTTTCCTCCAGTAAGCGACGAAGCTCTGCTTGCTCTTCCGCAGACATGTACTCAGCCTGGGAAGAGACGGCCGTGCGAACGGTTGGTATGGTCGACACGTGTGGATACGGGAAAGTTTACATGAGGATTTTGGTTCCTGCAGACTGCCCAAGGGGCACGAGAGTCACAGCCAAGCTGGATTCGACAAACACCGAGAAAGCAGAATACTGCATACAGAATCCGTGAATCGCTTGGCCTTCTTGAAGTATGTCACGTAAGCTATAAAAATAAAGCTTGCAGAGACTTTCCTTCGAGTTCATCTCACTTGTGGGACGGAAGAACGACAGTCTAAATGTGAGCCCTCAGGGCGCAACGATGCATAGGTGTACGCAACACCCTTGCACGAAAGCCTGACTAGCTCCATCGCTCCTATCCCACCTGCTTCAGGAGTTCCGCATCCTCCTTCCGAAGCCCCTTCAGGCTTGGCGCCTGACGTTGGCGAACCCCACATGATCCCCTTCTCCTGATGACCCCGTCACCGCCTGCAGATGCAAGCCACAAGTGATCTCCCATGTTTGAAAATAACACAAAAAATTGCGACCTGTCTGGGACCCTGCATGCCACCGCGGGCGGCCTCGAACCCAACGGACTTTCGCACTTACCCTTCCGCACAAATCGATGCGCACCAGCGCTGCCAAGCAGCCCCATATGCCCCATGGAAGACGCCATAGCAACTGGGATTGCTGTGCTGGAGCTGGGCGCAACGACGCGACTTCGCAACGAGGGTTCCCAGTAGCCTTATCCAACCCTGAGCGTCCCGCAGTGCGATGGAGTTCACTCCTACTCAAACCTGGCGTAATAACTACGACTTTAGGATTTGTTACAAATCGTTCATCAAACGGCTTCAAAGCCTAGGCACATCGACCACCATGACCGTCCACCCGAGTCCGTACACTAGATTCTCGACCCTCCTTCTGTGTCGTAATGGATGCCTTGCGTGCACTATTGATTATTTTTTTGCTATGTCTACACATTGCTGAGATGTTCCTTCCAAGAGTTAGACACTTTGTGCAAATTGTGTGAACTGGAGTGTTACCCCTCTTATGAAATGCTTGGCATTTCATGACACGTTTTTTGTTCGGTTATTGCTGGACATGGATAATCTTGTCGATGGCAGTAACTCTGACGACGGTCAAAATGTCAGCCAGGCGGCTGCTGCAGAAAGGCTTCAAGGTAACCAGCAGCCAGTTACATGCGAGCCTCCATCGGACCTGCAAACTGGAACGCATCGGGGCTCGGGAAGCAGTTTCGAAGACGATGATGAGCTATCACCAGTTATGGACGGGGAAGGAGAAGACTGCGATGTGGAGGATAGCGGATTGGACCATGAGCTTGTCCGTCAGGAAGCCTGGTCAATATGCCGGGTTCGCGAGCTGGCGAAGGCGTGCGCCCGACTGTCGGGGCGGTTGCTTCAGGCTGCTGTGGAGAGGGCGGCAAGGCGCGTCACAAGATGTAAGTTGGTTTAGGCAAAGACCACAGGACCTAATGACGGGTTATCTGCGCAACAGCAGGAGAGCATGTCGGCATGATTGGGTGCATGCAAACAGTTCATAATTGTCTGGGCCCAGGTTTTGCGTATGCGTCGAGCGCAACCCGTGCCGCTGACCCCCTGCAGTGGCGACACTGATGCCTGATATATCACGCGATGCCAGCACGCCATGCCGCGTCAGATGTGGCTCTTGTACCGGTTGTAACAGTTGTTGAGGAGGTTAGCAACCCCAGCAGGGGCCACAGTGGTCCACAGGGCCCCATCGTACGGGATTCTCCATCGGGTGACCCGCTGCAGGACTGCGGCAGTCTCCGTGCACAGCTGTCAGGTGCTTCCATCCTGTACGTGTACCCACCTACACACGTGACATGGTAATGCGTTTACCTCACGGCAATCCCCTTGGTGAGATATCCAACTTCCATGGCATGCAAATGGGTCTGGACGACCCTGGATTACGTTTTTCCCTTCACTTCCTCTCTGTGAGCGAGCTCCCTTTGGATATCCTTTTAGACGTGCATAGTTAGCCGACCGAGTATGCACATTCCCCCGTAAACACTCCTCACTATATTACCACTGTGTGGCACAGATGCTACTCGAATTGGCGGCTTTCCTCCGGAGCCCGAGCCACTGACGCCACTGGAGTTGGGCGCACTGCAGGCAGCGCTGCAGGTAGGCGAGCAGCAGCAGGAGGAACGTCTGGCAGAGGGCAGGGCGCGTTTCCTAGTCGTCACACGACAGTTACGGCGAGTTATGGGACGATGTGTATAAAGAAACGACCCAGAGCCCAGGCAAAGGCCGCTCGCCAGCGGTGAGGTTTGGGGCATTGAAATGGTGTCTGGCTTACATATATAACTGCGGAGAGTGGAGAAGGTGAGGGCAGCGGCTATTCGTACGGGCTCTTAAGGATGAAGTGAGGAGCGGGAATGCAGGATAACGGAAAAACTGGTACCCCAGCTAAATTTGGGTCGGGCGGCATCATATGAACCTGGGTTCGGACTAGTCCTGTCGCTATCGCCCCCCCTTTAACCAAAGGCATGAGGAAGCTGCTAAAGAATAAAATTGAAAAAAGCGTTTTCGCAATAGAACGGCCATGCACATTGACAATGCTTTGCTTGCCTGGGTTTCACACCAAATGCACTGACTGCGACCGATGACGCAACTGCAGCACATGGCGCGAGTGGACACACCAAGGACGGACTTGGCAGCCAAGTGCGACCATCCATACCAGCTGAAACGCTAATCCATACCGACCAGGGCTCCGGTGGCTGCTGGACTAAGCGCTTGCAAAACTCCGGGTCCTTCGCACAGGAGGCGGCTGCAGCTACCGCGTTTCCACACGGCGGTGAGCCCACTCAGGAGGGCGTAGCGGCCGTGGAGCAGCTGGCACAGCAGGCGCTGGAGGGTATAGACCTGTCCCGACCGGTGGAAGGCGGTCCCGGTGCTATCGGCTTGGCGCCCTGGCCGGACGCTGCCAACGGAGGGAGCGGCGAGGAGGGCATCTCGGTGGAGCTGCTCGTGCGGGCAGGGCCGGAGCGGGTGAGGCAGGGACAGGGGCGCGTGCGGGACAAGAGGGCCACGAGGGTCCGCCAAAGGAGGTCCAGGGTGCCTAAACCCTAAATATTGCATGTCTTAGCTTCGGTCCATAAGCTGCTGTGGGTAACCGGAACGTTGCAGCTCGGAGGCGGCGTAGGTTAAATGGTCAAGGCCTTGGATTGCCGGTAGGAACGTAGGATAGTGACACGTGAACGGAGTTAGTGACCGTATCTTTGAGGCAAAACTGCATTAGTAGCCTTCGAGAGCCGCATGGAACACTCGAACCCAAATACCGTGTGCCATGTATCGCAACTCCTATTCCTTGCTGATGGCTGGTGCGGATCGCGGTCGGTGTTCGGCCGGCCCGAGGTCCGGTGCACGGACACGGGGTCTTCGCGTCTGGTGAAGGCCCCCCCGCTTTTCCAAACTTGGCCAACCTTCGCCGTTTCAATTA
This sequence comes from Volvox carteri f. nagariensis, assembly GCF_000143455.1. Taxonomy (NCBI): domain Eukaryota; kingdom Viridiplantae; phylum Chlorophyta; class Chlorophyceae; order Chlamydomonadales; family Volvocaceae; genus Volvox; species Volvox carteri. The sequence continues at coordinate 27,000 of NW_003307641.1, forward strand.
TTGAATGCTGTCCGCTGCCCCTAAGGCCACCAGTGTACTGTGTAATTTTTGGTGCTGTTTCCCGAAGGAGAAGTGGGCATGTTTTGGAGGGATTTGGTCATTCGGATGCGTACTGGGCTTTGATGGGCTCATCGCCCGCCACAGCGGCCGCCGCAACTACTGAAGCTCCCTTTGCCTGCATCTCTGCTTTCTCATTGGTTTGCGACGCCAGTGGTGGCGCAACCCCTTTTTCCTACCTTCGCTCGTCCTTCCCTTAACCCGCTGCCTCATACAGGTTTCCGCGCTGAGCACCGCGCTAGCCTGCCTGCTGCGGCGCACGCTGTCCCCTCGTAACTGCTTCGCGGTGCTGCTGCTGGGTCGGCGCCTGGGTTGCAGTGTGCTGGCGGAGGAGGCACTGCTGGCCTGCATAGCCAGCTTCCCCGCAGCAGTGCGGGCGGACAAGCGCCATTTCCTCATGCTGGATGACTCGTCGTTGTTGCTCATCACGTCCAACTCCAATCTGCAGGTCGGCCCGGGAGTTGTTGGGAACAGTAACGCGCACGGGTACGGCTGGAGGCTGCGGACGGAGGGATGGGGATTCGCGATTACAATAGCGACTTGCGAGTAAAACATCATTTTACATATGTTTAACCAGACCATGAGCGGTCGAATGTTTTACCCAGGAGTGTAGTAAACGACGGCAGGGAGTGTAAGGTCACCAGGGGTCCCGCCACGACAGGCCACAGCCAGGACGCTGCCATAGGGACCTAGCGGGGGTATGTATGTAAAAGGTTCCTAGTACTTTGTAGCTGACGATAGAAAGTATTGAGAAGGTTAGGCACGGTTCCGGGGCCTGGTTAATGGGCCGCTGCTTTCGCAGTTTCTTTCGTAGTTGCTTGTAGGTGCAATGGCGTTGTGTGCTCGGCTTCTGGTTCGTTGGTCTGGGTTGCTAGCAGGGTCTTGGGGCAGCGCCTTTTCTCTGTATGGCCATATCCCACGTATTCATGGGGTTTGTGGAGTGCGGATGTTATGTGGTGTGGTTGCCAATACGTATATCGACATGGTGGTTGCCAATACGTATATCGACATGTTTCACCCGAGTTCCCCGCGCCGTTTGGGAACGAGCTGGAGCCGCAGCGCTTTCCTGCCACGCGGTGAACCATACCGCCGGACCCGAATCTGACAGGCTGCGGCGAGGAGAGGCTGACAGCCGTCTTAACCGTCTCCCTCTGTCACACTCCAAAGCATTACGTCATTTGCAACTCCGTTTCCTTTTCCCCGTCCACGAACCTTCCCGCCATCCATGAAGCTCCCTACTCCCTCCCCACAGTCCACCACCTGCTTGCATGCTGTCCTCCTCCATCCCCTTCCGCGCCTTTCCCCTAAGGACCTCCTAATCTCCGGCTGATCTGGACGCCTGCTAATTCATTGCTTACATCTTTCTATCCCTTTTCCTGGTTCTCCCCTAGGTGTTCCAAGAGCTGGATGTGTGGCAGGCCATCTCTGAGTGGGTGCAGCACTCGTGGGAGTCCCGTCGCGGCCACCTGTATGACTTGCTCCAGGCGGGTGTACGGCTGTCCCACCTAGACACGCTCCAGCTCAGCCAGCTGCAAAGGCATCCCCTGCTGCTTGCCGAGCCAGGGCCGGCGGCCCAACTGGTGAGCGCCGCATACAGTGCGCGCATCCTGAGCAATGTGCATCAGAGCCGGAGCCGCCAGCGGGGGGGCGGCATGGTGGGGACAGGGTTGGGGATGAGTATCGACACTCAGGCGGCGGCGCAGCCTGCTCTGCAGCCCTTGCCACGGCATGGGCTGCAAATCCCACGGCCCGCAGCACCCCAGCAGCAGCTGCAACAACAACAGCAGCAGCAGCAGGGGCCTCAGCAGCATCTACAGCAGCAGATGGAACGGCCAAGGCCACATGCGGCGCTGCAGCAGCTGATTGGAAGCTTGCAAGCGCGAGCTGCGGCTGCCAAAGCCAAGCAGCAACAGCAGCTATTTCTGCAGCAGCAGCAGCAGCAGCAGCAGCAGCAGCAGGGGGCGGCAATGACGGTCATGGGGCAGGGGGCACAAGAACGGTCAGTTCAGGCGGGCCCCACCTCGTATATTGTACAACCCCGCAGTCCAACTCTTTATGCAGAGGGCACTCCACCCCCGCCACCCGCCGCCGCTGCCGCGAACACCACAAGCACCGTCAAACTGGAGCCTTGGGGCTGCAACGCCCTTGGACCGGTTGCTAAGACCGGCTCGGAAGCATCTGGAGGATTCGGCACCTCGCATCAGGTGCAGCAGCGTCAGCCACGGCAGGCCAGTCCGGGTCCCTTGCCAGGGGTGCAAGCGCATAGCGAGGCAGGCGCCGGCGGCGGCAATGCCGACAAGCGGCAGTTGGCATCCATGTTGGCGCAGGCGATTGCCAAGGCGGCTGCCAAGCAGGGCCTCCCACGCATCCAGCTCGGTGCTGGGGGCCAGGTGACCCCGGGTGCCGTGCAGGCAGCGCTAAGCGCGGCCCAGAAACAGATGGCAGCGAACCCGCAGCTGCAGGAGATGCTGCGCGAGGCAAAGGCGCAGATGGCGCAGGTGCAGCAAGGAAGCCCCAGGCTGCAGCATGGTGACCAGGGGCAGGACCAGAATCAGGGCCAGGAACACCATCTACATATACAACGTCAACACGCGCAGCACCAACACCACCAGCAGCAGGAGCAACAGCAGCATGAAAGCTATCAGGCACATCAGCAAGAAACAGAAGACCCAGATCATCAACAACAACAACAGCCACAACATCGGTTAGCCCCGCAACAAGAGACGCAAATGGATCAAATGGAAACAACCCGTTCACCACAGCTCATCCGTCCCCCACCGCTTGCCGTCCCGTCGGGTGATCCCGGCCTCCAGTCCTCTGCACCTTCAGCTATCGGTTCCACCGCCTCCGCGTCCTCACCCTCGCCCCTTGCCATCAGCCCTGGCCTCGCCTCCCAGCTGTTGCTGGCGCCCGGCTCACATGCGTCTAACCTTGCTGGGCAGCAGTTGGAGCCGGGTCGGCCGCCGCCGCTACAGCAACATATGGCCCTTGCGCCGCAGCAGTTGCTGCAGATTGCGGCGGCGGTGCAGAAAGCGGTTCGCAGCGGCCAGCCGCAGCCGCCGCACGTTCGGCAGCAGCTGCAGCAGCTACAAGCCTTTATCTCCCGCCAGCTGGCCGCCACACCCGCAGGGTCTCCACAGCAGCCACTGCTACTCTCGCTGCAGTCCATGTTGGCGGGTGCTGGTCCAGGCACTGTCTCATCTCCGCAGCCCGGGGCCCAGCAGCTACAGGCAGGAGAGCTCCGGCAGAACGCGGCGGACGCAGGAAGGTTGCCGGAACAGCAGCAGCGGCAGGAGCATGAGGCACTTGCAGTCGCGCACGCGGAAGGAAAAGCAGGGCAATGGCAGGGGCAGGATGTAGCGCAGTGGCAGGGAGTTGCTGGTGAGACTGAGGAGGTCGCGGCACCGCCAGGTGGCGCGGGTGGGCAGCTGGGCAAACCGGGAGGCCCCCGACTGTTAGACGGTGGCGCGGGGACGGAAGTCCGGCTAAGGGTAGGAGAGGAGGAGGTAGGGGAACCTGATTCCAAACGGCGTCGGCATGAGTAGTTACCCCTGGCACAACGTTGATGCGGCAAAAGAACTAAAGGATGCTGTTTGGTCCGTTTGCCACACCGTTATTGTTTGAGGATTGATTTACTGTCTTGCGGATTAATTTTTGGCAGCTGCGTATACTGACCGAGCTCTTGCATTGTGTGAGCTCCAGAACTGAGCTTTGGCAGCTGCGCGTACTGAACGAGTGCGCACTGCAGAGCCTGTGTATGTGTGGGAACTCGGACCAGCGGGCCGAGCAAACAGCAAAGCTTAAGCGGATGCAGAAACGGTTGGCTTCGGTTGCCTAATGTGCTGGGTGTTGAAGTAAGGCATTAAAAAGTAAGGAGCACCCCTTACAAGGGCATAGCTTGCAAGCAAGCATATTATTGGGTTGCGGTAGCCCAATGCATTGATGCCACGCCGGAACTATCGTGTTATTTAGTTTTCATTGGTCACTTTATTGCTTCACAGGGTTCGCTGTCGCAAATAGCGCAATTTTGCAGTGCCAATCCACTGGCTACAGCGTCCGGTTCAGGTCCCGCTGTTTCAGCCAAGTGACGCGCACGGCCCCGGGGCCTCGCAGTCTCGCTTTCCGTCCAGCAATGGACTGTTGCACTCCCACAATGCTCAGCCACCCCTAGGAAAAGCTCCATCGCCCGGCTCCGCCATACCCCAACATAGCTTTAAGTGGTCAGGCAGATGAGCAGTCAGGAAATGCTATGCGCACGCTCAAGCACCGCAATCACATTCACAGCTCCGCATGTCCACATACCGACAAAAGCCAGCACCGCCTCCCCGGCGAGGATAAAGTACAACAAACTCGCAGCCCAGTACAGTACTCAAGCCATGTGCTCCCCCGAGCCGCTACGGCTATGACCCACATATGCCTCCACAGGCTCAAGTTGCGCAGTGTATTCCCTCAGTCACCCCACGAAGGCGCTGGCTGGCCAGGCCACAGCCAGTCAAGAACAAGGAAAGACAGCCACGCCGAAACCGAGCATCCTACTCGAGCGCCCATTTGGATTCCCCCTTAGCATGATATGCCAGCTGCTGTGAGGCCGTAACCAGGCACCCGCTACCCTGGCGCAATTACTACCTACCGGTCCGTTACCGTCCTTCCTGCAACCCACATACGGTCATCCGTATCATCAGGCTACGCGGAACGCAACTAAGAATGTCGCGTTACGGTGCTCAAAAGTACTGTTGACGACTAAATTGGTCAGCGGTGACACCTGCGTCAGTTACCAAGCCACTACTACAAGGGCCCTCAAGCTACACGACATACACAGTTCCTTGAAGACCTCGCACCAAGCCATATATCCTAGTAAATAAGCACATTGACCGCGTCTGGGCCCTACAATTGGAAAGCTGTCCACGACCCCATTTCATCAGCGTGGATCCGACGTCGTTGGCACCGTTCCGAGCGCGAGGCAGTATGGTGTCCCCGCGCACAGACCGGCATGCAGCAGCGCCATGAAGGCCCCCAGGCCCAGACCTAGGCTCACCCCCAGCTGCACCTTGCGGGGCTTGAAATGCGCGGCGGCAGGCCACAGCTGGCCAACAGCCGCCAGCAACAGGCCCCCGGATGCAAAGGCCTGCAAGCGGCCCGCCAGGCCGGCAGGGTCCAGTGCGATCTCCTCTGCTGCCACCCGCCCGTATGGCAACGACAGCAGTACCAGGGATACGGCTGTGCCGAGGCAGGTGGCCAGCAGCCCAGCAGCAGCGGCAGGGCGGCGCCAGCCGGGTGCGCCAGCTACAGTCCGCACGATGCCCACGCAGGTCACCCCGGGTGCTATGCCTGCAGGGCGAGAACGTACCAGGGAGACGGCCTCGCTAATTACAGGTTAGGATAACACCCCAAATACATGGGAACAGAGGGAGACGGCGGGAGTTCCGGTCCCGAAGGGTAGGAGACAGACACCGTGTGCTGTTGACAAGGCCCAACCGGAAAGTAAACATGCTGAGGTACCGGAGTCCCCAAACACAGCAAAGTGTGCCAGTCCATCCACTCAACCCACCTCTCAGCATCAGCGGCGGCAGAAGTGTGGACGCATCCCCCAGGTGGTGCAACAGCACGGCTGCCACCTCATACGCCAGCGGCAACGTCCCCGCCAGCAGCATGACCCCAACTACTAGCGCCGCCCGTACGCACTCCCGTGGCCGGTCCGTAGCGGGCTGCAAGTCCAGGGGGCCGTTCCACGTGATTGTCACCTGGGGAGGCGGGGGTAAGACACAGCAGGACACCGCAGGTCGGGTCAAAACATAGGTGCAGCGGTGTGAAGAGGAGGATTACTGGTCTTGTGAGATGCAGGTAGCACAGGGAGTAGAGCACATATTTGTCCCTGTTGAGGCTAGGGACGGCACATCGGTGTTTCAAACGTGGGAGTGAGAGAAACACTACTGCGGGACAACTTGTTGCACCTCTTGCCGGCACGGGTGTCTCGAGATTGCAAAGAGGGAATGGAACTATGTACTACGGAAAGCGGCTTCCGTCCAATTGCCAGTAATTACGCATATCCAACAGGTCAGCTAGCAGGTTCGGCGCGACACAGTTTTGCTACTCTCACTATCCCCACAGCACACACATGGCCTTCAGGGTTACGCATTCCATCCATCAAAAACTACTTACCGTCGCCAAACACACTACCACTAACCTTCCCTGCGTCCCATCCTGACACAATACATTCGGGGTACCATACCTTGGCGTCACAGTCCTTGCAGCTGCAGTTGCTCTGGCAGTGCAATTGTCCACTATGCGATGCAGGCCAGCCCACCGCGCCAACCCCGCCATCCTCCAAATGTGACGCTCCTGCAAAACCCACACTTGCACCGTAGCCGTTGCGCCTGTCTAGCCCCGTCCCCATGCCGCCCAAGCTTCGGCTGGCTGCAAGGCTCGCCTGCGCCGCAGATATACCACCGCCTGCACCGGCCCCGTGGGGACCGTTGAGAAACGAAGCCCCGGATGCAGCCCCGTAGTAGGGGCTACCACTAATGCCAGCCGCCCCTCCTCCAACGGCCACAGCGACCGCCCCTCCCGACACAGACTGCAGCTGCTTCTCTTCTGGCCCCGCCCCTGCCTCCGCTGTCCTAATCCCATCTTCAGCATCTTTGGACGAACCAACGCCCTGGTGCGTGAAGGCCAGTGACAGCGTCCCCAAGGCCCTCCACAGCGCCGCGCAAGTCGCCGCACCCATCGCCGCCCATAAAATCGCTGCTTGCTTGCCCAAGTAGTGCGGCTGGCCGCTGCTAGGGTACTGCTCTTGCCGGTGGTGGTGGCTGAGCAACGCGGTGGTGAGGCCCGCCAGTCCGGTCCATGTGGCTGCACCCACAGACAGCCCCATGGTGAGGGGCAGGGAGGGCAACAGGCTGCCCGCCAAACCGGCAGCAACGCAGGGTGTCAGGAAGCCTGGGAGTAGCAGCAGCAAGTCGGGCAGCAGGACGGACACGTCCGCAGCGATGGGTGAAGCTAATGAGCCATCCGGGCGTTCCAACTTGGCGATCACCATGCTGATGCATTGCAGCCTGTGCGGGTGGGTTTGAAAAGCGGGTGGGTTGTGGGCAAAATGCGAAGTCTGGTGAGCGGTGGCTGAACGGGATGAGAGCCTTCTCATTGGCTAGGTTACCAACAGCGATGCAAACCTGCCCCTTCACAACCCACAACTGCCCTCAAAGACGTTACCAGGGGGCTCCTCTCCACCCTGCTTTGCATCAAACATCTCCCTACATCCAACTCCACTTTCTTCCCCCACGACGTTTTAGCCCGGTGTGTGTGTCTCCTTAAGGCCTAAGCCTCGTAACTCTCGTTTCTGTTCGCGGTGTAATTTCCAGTGTCCTCCTCACTTCCTTTCCCCGGGCCCCCTTCCCAACGGCACTCACGCAGCGGCCGATAGCGTGGCAGCGGTGGCTACATGTCCATGCTCCGCTGTCTCCAACGCGTCGGGAATGAGTTCTGCAAACACGATCCAAATCATACAGCCCGCGGCAAAGCCCAGCGCTATGGGGAGCAGCCCCGAAAACGTCTCCACAAACATGTATGCGGGCACGGCAACAATGCCTTGCGGCAGCGCCGACAGCAGCGTCCAGAACAGTGCCGTGCGAGGAGGTGCTCCGCGGTCGACCATAATTGTCGCTACCGCCATACCCTCGGGAATGTTGTGCAGTCCGATGGCAATTGTCACCAGCAGGCCCTGCGCCCAGCCGCGGGGACCGCTGAATGACACGCCCACTCCGGAGCCCTCGCCAAATGCATGTGCGGCCATGACGCCGATGATCAGAATGGCCTTGCGCGCGTCGGCGCCCTGCAGGTCTGAAAATGTCACGTTTTCAAAGCGCGAAAGCCAGGACTGGCTATAGGCCATAGCTAGAACCCCCAGAAGGATGCCGCCCAGCACCAGCGGCGCGCTGTAGGCCTTGGACTCCTCAAGCAGGTCGAAGCTGGCAGCCAGCATGACGCCACAACCAACTGCATTGGCGATGCCCGACCAATATGGCTCCAGCTTGCCCGTAAAGAGGTAAGGCAACGCACCGACGCCGGATAGCAGGGACATAACCATGGTCATGGCGAGCAGCAGCCATAGGGAGACGGAGGGGGTGGCAGCAGTGCCAATGACGGAGCCGGTTTCCAAAGTCATGGTGTCCGAAGCACTCGTAGTGGTGCGGGGGGAACCGCGGCTCAGGTCAGCGGCACTGCGGACGCCCGTGTGGGCGTGGAGTGTTGGCAGGGGGGCATCGGTAGCAATACTCCCATCCGGGGCGCGTGCGAGGTCCGCGCCGCGCTTTGCGGCGGCTTCGCGCAGGCCGCCGGCAACCCCCGAGTTGGTTGTGGTCCCCTGACACAAGGTGATAAAGAGACCCGATCAGCAAACCTGAAAGTCATCCCTTGGATACAGTTTTATTAACACCAAATCATGGCAATCCATTTGCTTAAAAACAATGGATGACCCAGCTCTACAAGGGCGTTAGGCGAAAGCAGTCGCTTCAGCGGAAGTGCATGAGCGTGTGTCCTTCCCCAGGCTTAAACCGCGATAGCCATTCCTCAAATATAAAAGATTATACCTGAGCTACGCAAGAATAGGCCCCAAGCAGGAGCACCACTAGGGCACCGTGTCCAGGTGTCATGCTGCTTCCGGGAGCTGGGTCAGCGTTTTGTCCCCGCCGTAGTCCGGCCTGAGCTCCCACGAGATCTGACTTGTAACAACATTGGAGTTAACAGCAGTAGCCCATTGTGTTTACAAGTGCGTTAAGAACCTAGGGAACCTGTTGCGGACGACTTAATAGTGCAACTTTACAGTTAATTGCGTTTGCATCATATGAACAAATTACAGTTCCTAAACCTAGTTATCTTATTTATGGTAAAGTGTTCCCATGGGTGGCTTAGTACAGTTCCCTGTAGCCAGCCAACCGCCGGTACAAGTAATTGCAATCCGAAGGACTTGTATTCTTGATAACCGGCAGGCTCAATTGCGCGGATGCGTAACTTGCACTTCCTCAGCCTAAGTTTTATGATATCAGTTGACCTAACGACTCCGAACCTGTTCCAACGGGAAAGACCGAACCACGTTGCATTTCCTAGGAAAAATTTTCAAGTTTCATAGTCGAAAGAACAGAGCCAGCCTTTGCTGCTGAGCCAAACGATATGTCCCGGCTGTTTCTGGGTGCAGATATGGGACCATGGGACCACGGGCAAGCACCTTATTTGATACCCGGGCCCGTGCGCCAGCTACGCACTTGCGCTCCCCAGGATCCATAAACCATGACATCAATGTTTTACCTGACTAACCTGTGAGCTTTGGGGATCAGACTCTCCTTTTCCGCCTTGACAGAGAGCGATGTCGGCAGGACAAGTGTGTGGCTTGAAGAGCGCGTTGATCTTACCCAAATACTTCGCACCTAGGCATTGAAGAACCCGCTTTGCGTCTGTTGATAATGGGTGTAACAACAGACTTGGGAAGGACACATCGTGTAGTTTGGGAAGGGGCGCCTCTAGGTTTCGCACGAAAATATACCGTACAATGTGCACGCTGGACGGGCCTCTTCCATGGACCCAGGCCCGATCCGCCCTGACACGAGTTTATGCAAGGCTACGTAAAGGAGCAGCTGAGCAATAACCTCCACAACATCAAATTCCCGTAATTTACCTCTAGACGTGCACGGCTGGGCAGAGCACCTCCACCCCTCTCAATTCGACGCTATTGCAGGGGTGCCTGCCCTGTTGCCAGATTTGTCCCGGCGGTATCAGCACGAAGCTCTTCCCACTAGCGCGTTTGCCTAAGCAGGCTAAGTTATCTGCAATCCGGCTTTTCCATAAACCCTTATGAATCCATTGCACCCATTTTGCGTGGTAACGAATGCTGCCATATCCCTCATCCCGTCCCTTGCGCGCATGTGCCTCGGAAACGAGCTTGGTTCCCTGGAATAGTTATGTTCATTGCAAAATGCTCACAAGGGGCTCACAGGACACATGCGTGTGGTCGTAACACACAAACACGCACTGCTATGGACTCGGCAATGCGGAGCAATGGCCGTACAACACGCCCATAAGCTATCGTATGATTGCTGAAAGGACGACGTCATTGTCAATGCAATGTCGCATGGTTTGTCTTCCAACCGCCCTCCCTGAAACGCAGGACCGGCCATGATTGCAACTGACTACACCTGCATCTGAACATGTGTGGAGCGGGAGGCCCTTATTGTATACGCATGGGCAAAGGGCCGTGTTTCACAAGCAAAGCGACGTTGCACGTGACCCATACCAATGTGCTATTAACCGTTATCCTGGGCCCCGACAACTGCGGGTCCTCCCACTTCCTTCCTTGCTGTTTCGACCTACGCAATGGCCGCCTAAGTCAGCAGGGGCCCCATCTTCGCATCGTGGTCCACATCTTCAGGACATCCTGCCCCAGTGCAGCGGACGCTTTGCCGGCCTCCAACCCAGTTCCTTAATTCCCACCAGTCCGCTCATTGGCTAACCATGGTGAGGCGCTCGGCAACGAATTACCATTGGAGAGGCATTAACTACCTTATGACAGACAGTGACTCTCAGGGAGTACAAGACTGATCCACATCGCACAACCAACTCCGCCAAATCCCACTTCAACAACAAACCCCGGGGGAAGGGGTCCAGGCTACTCGTTTTCGGAGGCAGAGATGCTGGGCTTGTGACGGTCCGCCTACGCTGGGAAGAAAACTGGGCTACGTGAAGTTTATGATGACCGGTGCCATAGGGTTCGGCGCCCCTATCATATAGCAGACTAGCCTTGCAGGGGTATATGTGGTTCGTATACCCCCCTTGGTGGACGCTGGGACCGTCCATGGCGGACACTCGGCCGGATGGTCGAGCGTCCGGCACAGCTTGCCTCGCGCACATACCCACACATTCAATATGGCCAATATGGTCAACGTGTGCCGAAGCTGATGCGCCTTCCCAGCGGCTTCCGGCCTTGGCCACAGCACATGGCCATGGCATTGGACCTTATCAGGTACTTCAAGATGGCCAGCCAAACCCTAACATTCCAGCACTGTCCCTTCTGGATGCACGAAATGGCGACAGGGCTTCAATCCGTTCCTCAACCTGCACAAACACGGGTGCGAGTTGAATTATCTTTGGACGATGTGCATTAAACAAACGAAGCAGACCCGTGGTGAAACTGAGCGGCAGGCAGCTGAGTTCTGGACAAAGTAGATAAAATCGAGGAAATTCAGCATGAGCCAGCTGTTTAACTACCTAAAGCGGCTCGGGCAAGATGGTCGCTCGACTTTTGAACAGTTGGCGGTGGTGGCCCGCGAACCGGGTGTCTTCTCACCGACTAAAGTTCAGCGGAGGTCGTCCACTTCTGGTGCTGCCGCAGGTCTCGGTGCCGAGAACGGTAGTGAGAGCGTGGGTGCAAAGGGGGGCAATGTCGGGAAGGGTGGGCGTGGTGTTACCGGGCACTTTTTATTCGGGAAGCCGCTGCGTGAGGGGGCAGCTCAGGCTGAGTTACCCTGGAGCAGCAGGTCGTGGCAGCCCATCCGGAGCTGGGGAAAAAGGAGGTGGTCAATCACTTGGTAAAGCTCATTGGGCATGAAGGTTGAATGGCTTCAGCGGGCAGAGGGGGAGGTGGTGGCTGGTGGCGGTGGCCTTGCTGGTATGGCCGGTGGAGGGGCCTTGATGCCGGCTGGCGGCGGTGGTGGCCTTGCTGGGGGCCTTATGCAGCAGCTGGTGCAGCAGGCAGCAGCGGGTGGTGGGGCAGGCAGAGGGGCCTTGACGCTGGCTGGCAGCGGTGACCACCGCAATGCACCCTTAATGCCCCTATCGGTAATCCACGGGTGCATAAAGTTTGCAATCACTTTTTGTGATGGCCTCTGCTGTCCATGGATCCAGACCCTTACTTATTTGCTGTGTGTGACTTCGTTTGTCCTTTTTTTCTGTACACATGACCCATGGACTTTCTGTTCTTTGTATGGTACATGGAGTGTGGTGCAGAAAGAGTATCTCAGACTGTGCACGCGTGTCTCGGATCAAGTGGGGATGGGTGAATGCACGGGTTATGGCTCCAGTAGGCGGGCATGGTGTATGCGGTTTTGTATCATAACCCGCAGATACTGCATGTGAGGGGCTGTGTGCGCATGTGTCTACCTTCTGCTGGGTTGTATAGGCAGGGCACTGTTATTCTGGTTGTTTAAGCAGGGCACCTGCAGCATCGTGTTTGTGACATCCCCTTTCATAAGCAACATTAACGGAGTCTCGCTTTGTGACAGGATAGGTGTCCCACATACAAACCCGTCGTCATTACAACAGCCAGCCCATCTTCCTTCCAGGACATCAACATCAACACGCAACACTTGCCAAAACTCAATTCATCTGCGGCTTCCCTTGGTATGTGTCATGCCGTACACAACAGGTCTTCCAATACCCCACAGTCTTATTTAAGCAATTCAGCCAGTTCCTGTTTGCCATGGTCAAAACTATGAATATGCCGCGGAGGGTTGCTTTACCCATGCCTATGTACACGATTTTCCTGCCTATGTACCCCGTGCCTGGGCATGATCCTTTAAAAATATCCACAGCCTCAAAAAGCGGCTCAGCCGCTGCGTCCGCTATCACCTAACTGTCCACTTGTGACCCTACTGTGCTGCTTAGGTTCTACCAACGTCCACGACGTGCATGGGCACTCGCGTGCTTGGCGGGTACTTATGCATTGGTACTCCTAGTGGGTGCCAGATCAGGAAGGCTATCCCTCTCCTGATCATCCCTGTTCGTCAGTAACATAGCACTGTGGACGAGTAATCTGGGAGCTGGCCCATTGGGTTTCCTTCGTTTAATTCTTGGCTTATCCATGAAGTGCCCATCCAGCAAGTTCGGTGCCGGGAATCCGTGCTCCGTATGCTGATGTGCATGTCACGGAAAGGGAGAACGGTGGAGAACCAGCTGCAGCGCCATGATACACAACGAAGAATAAGGGGGAACATTGCGAACACACATTTCTTTTGCTGCCTGATGTGACTGCCTTTGGTGCTGCTTCTCATATCTCCTGCTTACATTAGATGTTCTCGATGCGCGGAAATCGTTGGCAAGCTGTAAGAACGCCAGCACTTGCACGAAGGCAAAAAGGCGCAGTCCTATGGCATGCTATTATACTACCTCTCGAGACTTTGGATTGTTATTCACCCAGGATTGTTGACGGTAGCGGTATCATTGGCCCATTAACTCCCACGCGTGTGTACAGTAAACGATGATCAAGTTGGTAACAACTTAGGGTTGCAGGTTACCTTTAGCTTGGAAAGGTATTTTGCGGCTCCAGAACCAACTCCGCTAAGACAAAACCTGTTGCTCTTTTACGTTGCGGACTTTCCATAGGCACAACACAAGATACGCTATAAGGCAAAAGCTTTGAGCATGGCTGTGGAACCTAATGGCAGCTCTAGTGATATTATGTCAACTTCGGATTACGAGTCAGACGACTCGGTAACAGTCCAATTCTCTTTTTACTTTTTCATTGTGAAATGCGCTGCGTGGTGGGGCCTCTGGCTACTCGCATGCGTCTATGCGATGCTACGTCGCAAAGTTGTCAGTCGAGCATGGTTTATTTTCACCGCTCTTCTTTTCATCATCTGTTGCAACGGGATTCAATGCAGCGGTTACGTTGCCTACGCCAGCCACGTCTTAAAGGGTCATGGTCAGAATGGTGGTCCAGCCGGTTTGCTTGGGTATCTGGTGTACCTCCTTTTTTTTAACATATCTCGCAGTATGTTCCTGGTAAGGCCGGTGTGCAGTTCTCGGTGGAGTTTAGTGTCAGGAAGCAGCTGTGTGAGGAGACAAAATTTCACACAACAGCACTGCGAGGGTACTGCTTTTGTTGCACAGATCTGATGGGCACGAGCAGCTTATCGACTGGGACGTCTCTTAGGGAGCTTGGTTTGCAACAGCCTGGGGTTTTGCCGCGGTACAGGGACACTCATGACATGGCATCTTATTAAGCAACACCAAACGTCCTTTTCCTTCGGGCAGGCTGTGCTGTTGGTTATCGCCAGTGGCTATTGCATCACGCGGAGTGAACTGGGTCCGCACAAGCAGCACGTGGTATTCGTTCCAACAGCTGTACTTGTTACCGGCCTGGTGAGTTGGCCGTACACCTACGCGATCCCCTTAACAGTATGCCGGGGGGCAAGTAAGGCGGTCCGAAGATTTGGTCGCGTCCTGGCATCTGGCGGACGGCAAGGCGGGGGGCAGGGCGTTGCCTACTGAACGGGCACCATGACATCACTGAGCGGATCCGGTCACCTCCAAACGTTTGTGTTTATTTCAGCTATCCTCTGGAGCGTTGCTGTTGCATTGCTCTTTCAATTGGGAATGCTATACCCAAAGCGTCCAGAATGGTGGTCGCAACTGTCGAAACTCTTTTTTTTTCCTACGGCCCCAGATCACGGACTACTCCTTCCTGGCGCTGGCTCAGTCGCGTTCCTCCAACACGTCCGACATGTCAGACCTAGGCCAAATGGATACCCTGATGGCCAGTATGTGGTTTGTCTGCGCGGTGCTGAACCTGGCAGCCCTCATCCTGGCGTGGCTTTACCTTTTCGAGGTATGGGTGTGCCAACTAGCTGAATGCGTGTTGGTAGATGCATGAGCAGGTAATCCGCCGTCTGGGTATAAGTTTCCCGCATGAACTTCACACACTTTTGCAGTTTGCGCGGGGAGGAGGGCTTGAACTGCAGCACTTGGCATATTGTCAGGGTTGACGGGTTGTGCAGTCGGAGGCTATCAGCGACGCGGGCCTGGTACTATGTGACTATGGTAGCGGAGCTTCTATCTTTGCGGGAAGCATGCCGCGCAGCACTGCTTTGTGCCGTATCTTTATGCCCCCTACTACCCACTTTTTGACTAACCGCCACAGGCATTGAGTAAGGAGATAGCTGGACTGGAGGCAGATTACAAGGTGAGGACGGAGCTGCCCGACAGGGTGCAGAGGGCTGCGGACCTGACGTCTGCGTTGATATGAAGCACAGGGCAGCCTAGGGAAAAGGTGTGGACAATACGTTATCCCCAAAGGGCACACTTTATTGAATGCTGCACTGCACATGGGAGGCGCCCCCAAACGCCGTGGACGAGTCTCTCCAGCTTCCCTCCAGGGCTAGCCCATCGGCATCGGCCCAACTTATGTGCGCACCCGAGCGCCTCGCGCACTCTTCCCGAGCTTAATCTGCACATGATGCCCGCTGGCCTTATTTGCCTGTGCACTGCCTTCAGCGGCGCACTGGCCAGTTGAGCGAGGAAGCAGGAGCAGCAAATCCTTTTACGGACGCCTACACCGCTTTAGGCAATGGACCCGGGAAGACGCTGTCCGCCAAGCCGGCCCCCTCTTCAGCCCAGGACCCGGAGTCAGGCGAGGGGGACAACCAGACGGTGGCAGACCATCTGGCATACACGGCCAAGAAGAAGCTGCTGTCACGCTTCTCGCTTGGTGTCTCGTCGTATCTGGTTGCAGAGATTTGTAAGCAAGGGTGTGCGGCTGGGGCGTATAGGGATACGCGTGGCCGTTACGTTTCGTTGATGCCCAGCGCCTTCTTGCCGTTGTTGTCCCGTGTGTCCAGTTTGATGTTGGCTGCTGTTACTGCAGCATGGCACCGGTGTACTTGCGCCGCATCTCCGTCATATCATATCACAGGTTTCATCCCTGCATGGTTGCCTGAAAGCCAGTTTTCCTAAGTTCAAAATTGAGGGTGTTAATCTGCGCGCAGGCGTCATCCTGCTGCCGCTCTTCATCAACAGCATTGTACAGAGCACGCTGCAGGTACTGCAATTCGCGCTCTACATATTCTTCATGATTGTGCTGCTCGTAATATTCAGGTACGTCACCATGTACGAAATTGAAGTTGTGCCACGCTGTTTTAGAGTAATTCATGAGAAGCCCTTCCATGCTGTAGTTTGTCATCTGTCGCGCGTGCATGCCCATGCCCTTGAGGCTCTGGTGCACGCCTGGGCGTTCCGCTTCTTACTTTACCTGCTAAGTCTTTTTTACGAGCAGCTAGCTCTCGCCATGTAGTCGTACCATTGTACGTAAAAGCCGATGGCGGGTTTGAATGACGGCCAACCTGTTCAGCAGCAATGAAGCAGCTGCCAGCAAACGGTGAACGAGCACTTGACAGGGCCTGTCGCATCAGGGCAGCAAGCATCATCTCCACGGCTCCCGTGGCGGACTGTATCACAATCATGGACGGATGCTAGCTGTTTGTTCTGTATAGCAAGCCGTGAACTTCAGGTTCTTGACCAACCCTGGCGCCCCTCCCGGACCCGCCCGTTTTCTGCTTCCCTACAGGCCTCAGGAGCAGAGCAGCTACCTCATGATTGGCTTCAGCGAAGAGGACGCCGAGGAGCGGGGAGTCAGTCACCTGCTCACAGCCATCACCATGGAGTCTATGGGCTCGACTGCACGCGATGGCGACAGCGCTGCCCCGGCGCCTTCTACAACCGTTACTGTGGGCGCCGGCCCGTCCACGTCTGCACCTCGCCGCGCAAGCCACAAGGCAGAGATGGACGCAGAGCGCTACCGCCAGATACCTTCAGCGCCGACTTCATCGACGGTAGCGGCTGGCGGCAACCAGCTTGCGCCGCTGCCGACCAGCACCCAGGGATTGGGGTCTGGATCGGGGGCACCAGGCGTGGCGCCGTCGGCTGTGCGGGGAGCCAAGCGTGGGCCGCAGCCGCGGTCTCGGCCTCTGATGACGGAGACAGCAGCCGACTCTGGGCAGTTTACGTTGTGCAGCGATGACGAAGAGGGGGATGAGGATGCCTCGCACCCACTAACCCGGGGGAGGGCAAAGGGTTTTTAAAGTTCAGATGTGGAAGAGCATGCGAGCACTGAGCAGGTGTTTGTAAAGCCGACGGGTGTGGCCCCATGGGCACAGGCAGGGAATGAGGGTTTGGACACGGCATGCGTTACATCGGGGGGACATTGGTAGTGTCTGTTTGCAGTTTGGCTTAAATGTTTTGAGGTGCATTATCAGATACTGGCCCAAGCGGGTGCTTTCCATAAGTGTGAACGCAGATTTTTAATATCCTCACCAGGGTTCTTCCTATTAGCGGTAAGTGACTTCGTCCAGGAATTCTGGGGCCCAGATTAGTCGCGCATATATGCGCACGCAGGGTCACAGCACGTGCAAACGTGGTTGCATGTTTTGCAGGTTGGAGTTTTGTGGAACACGTGTAGGTTTGATAGCACGTTAGATTTTGTGAAGAGTCGATGTATGGGTGGTTGTCGTTCAAGGGAGGGATGCCGATCACCGCTGCATGCCGATGGGTCTACTGCGGGCCCGAACTGCACTGCGAAATTGGTGAATGTTGTCAAGGGCACGCCAATGTTCAGATGGGTCTAATGGATTTTGGCTTGCCTGCGCATTTCAGAGGTTCATGCCGTGGAGATACATCTCTGAATTCCACGACCTCTTTTGCCCAATGAAGGTGCGTGGATGACATTTTCCCACATTTGGCCTTATGCGGTTTGTCATGCTTTGGTGCTGTGCGAGTGCCCTGAAGGTCTTGGGAGCGGCAGTATATTTGCAATTGCAGGCTCACTCGTTTCCGGATTCTGTGCTGCTCTGGGAAGTATGCATAGGCTCCAGTACTGTTTTGACCCCAAGGCTGTCCGCACCCGCTCAACCCGTGCAAGGTTTGGAAAGTTTTAATAAGGTCGCGGGCTTTTGCGGAGCCATTGTTATCGTCGGCCGAGCTAGATGGACTGATTCGTGAAGTACACCAGCTACTTGCCAGGGCAGGTGCCTAAACAACGTGATGCACGTGCGTATGCATGCATATGCACACCCCTTGAACACGCATTAGTCTATTATTTGTACTCCATCGCGTCGCGGAATTGCACTGGGAACACGGACTGCTAGGGCGTGTGTTGTGGTCGGTTAGCGTTGTCTCTGTTTGGTCGACTACTGAGAATCCGTTGTTAACGGTTCGGCCTGTGAAAGCTTCAAAAAGCGCGGTGAAGCAGGAGGTGCTGGCGAGGCTCACAGCTCACCACCACCGTAACAAGCTAGCCTTCGCAAGGAAAACTGAGTAACGGAACTTACAGCCGTCGTAGCTGCTGTCTAACAAACACAAAAAATGTCGATTTCACTTGGCCAGTAAAGTATATGACGCAACACATCCCTATCTGCCAGCCCGTCCCTTTCCAAAGGAAACACGAACTCTTAAATCTTAAAAAAGCTTTGGGAACTAATCATGGCTTGTCAAACAACTACGGCAAATTAAGTACGGGCTGCAGGCCGAGTAACGATGTATTATGCCACGAAAAACCCTACGCCCTCAATCCCTAGCAAGTGCAGGCAAGACACCCGCATTGTCTGAACACCTGACGCGGCCCTGCCTTTGACTGGGCGCGAACTCAATGCGCCAAGCTAATGACCACAAAGTGCCAAGGAAAACGATGCGCCTTGGAGGCGACATGGGTGCAGGCAACTCCCCACGCGCGTGAGCGCACCGGCGGCACGCTGCACCTCCTGGAAACATGCACATCCGTACACGCCGCACGCATCGCATGCCTGAGACTTGCGTGACCCCTGCCTAACCGCCAACCCCATGTTGCGGGGCCACCGGCACCTTATGTAGCCCTGCCCCGCATTAGCTACGCAAAATGCAACACGACTGTCATGACTACATGCGCCTGCACCGCTACCAGGCACCCACGGCCCACTTCGTCGGCTGTGCAAACAACTTGTAGTCCCAGCGCATGTCCAGAGCGAACGGCTCCGAAATGCTGACCCCGCCGTCCTTGGTGACTTTCGCAATCTGGAACTTGTTAATCGACACCTTATCGCGGTAATAGCACACCTGGCAGGAGCGATAGGTATTTCACAAGGGTAAGAGATGGGGGCGGGGTAAAGTCAGGGCGGGCCTAAGGATCTGGGATTAAGTCGAACCAACAGTGGGCAAAGATACATGAGCGATGTCCTAACGGTGGAATTATGATCTTCACACCGCCGACCAGCAAGAGCGGCTTTCTGATCTTTCAATGCCAATGAAGTATAGCCAGACCATTGCATACAAGGTCTAGGAACCACAACGGAAGAGGCTCTAGCGACGAACCCAATTGCAGTTAGGCGGGTGGCATTCCCCATGAAGCAAACCAGAGAAAGAAACATCCCGAGACCACGCAGGCAGACATCGCAAGTAGCACGACACCCCCTGCCCCTCACCCTGAGGGCGTCGTACATCAGCTTGAGCGCTTCCTCCTCCGACATGTCGTCCTGCTGCCGCTCGCGGAATAGCGGCCGGGCCAGCTGGTTTGCAAAGCCCGTCGTGACATGGCTGTCCGTGTAATGTGTACCAATCATGCCTATCATGCCGAGGAAAGGCTTGCCCTCTTGCACGCCGCCCACCACGAGCGAGTTCCACAGGGGGTCGAATTTGTTCCGCCGGTTGTACATTACGCGGCACAGGTACGAATGCACCTCCTGGGGGGTAAGCTCTATCCCGTCATCAGTACGATAGTCGTCAGTAGTGAGCTCATCCAGAAGGTTTGTGATATACTGGAAGTCACTGATTTCGCCCCCCGCAGCGACGACGCACTTGCTGTTGACATGGTAGATACGCTGCGTGTTCTTGTAGCGCTTCGTACTGCCATAGGCTCCAAGTGTGTCACATCCAACGAGGACACCGTCTTTGTATTTGATGGCCATCACCGAAGTGCCAGTCACGTAGGGATACTTAGTGTGCTGCCGCGGGTCAGCTAGTGTAGCCGGGTCGACGGCGCATGGCTGTGCTCCTGAAAGCGGCAGGTGCGCACCAGGCTGAGGGGGCCGGTCGAGCACTGCGGAAGTCGCCACGGCAAGCTCCGGACCAGCAACTCCAGGACCCAGAGCCTTAGAATGCGTAGTTGGTCGTGGCAGCATGGCTTCAGCACTGCCGACAGGTGTCTTAGTTAACAAAGTGCGCGCAGATCTACACGGAATATGTTATGGGCACCACGGAAGATAACGTATTTGTATAACTAGTATTTCGGTAAAAAGGTAGCTCTACAGGTTGAAATGGATGCTGGAAGCGATTTTCTTCCGCACTTCGGCATGAGCAGAAGGGCCACGTACGGTATGGCATCTCTCGTTCAAGGGCACGAAGCAAATTCACGAGAGATAATGCGAAGGGTAGCCGTTACCATAAGCCCAGCTATATAGGTGCATTCATACGTTTCTCGTGTAACTCAAATTTCTACGGTCTTACCTAGTCCTTTCACACGATTACTAGGCAAAGAGCTTCTTTACGTACTCATTCCTTGGGTATTTTACCTTGCAAAATTGACTGAGGGTGCAGGCTATTATGATGTGATATGTTTCTCTCGGAGGCACCGTCCGGTCGACACGTAGCAACGGCATACATGGCGTATCGGTGGGTATGCAAGAGGCGTCAGTTTTGGGGATTTTATGAGAAGCTGACCATTTGTTGCTTAACGGACCTTACAGCAATCCTTCAGCTCCACGGGCGCCAGGACAAACCCGTGTCTGGGAGGATTTGCGCAAGGAGGTAAGATCAATGCACCTATTGCCGGGTCATGTCTTCTGGGATGGTCCCGCAGTTGCATCTCTCATCAACAGGCGCGTAGACTGGAGGGCGAGCTTGATGTGAAGCTTGCAGCATTTACCAAGCTTTGTTCAAGCTTTGAAGCAAGTTACAAGCTCAACAGCACGGACAATGCAGCCCTTGGGGCGGACCAGGTAGGTGTCCTGCCGTTTGTATCTCTTACGCAAAATAAAAGCGGAAGGATGTTTCACTGACCCTTGTGGCATGTATGACCAGCAGCTTGCGCAGACGAAAGCAGCGGAAGTGGAGGACCTGCTGCAGCGATTGTCGGACGTGAACGACGAGATGGCAGCAACTGTGGGTGGCAGCACGGACTCACGATCCCACACGCTCGCGAGGCATCGTGACATCCTGCAGGAGTTTACACAGGTATAGGAGGAAAAGTCGCGTGTATGGGCAAGCGCAATGCTGGGCTGCAAGTTGCCGCTGCCCCTCCCACAGCCCCCTTCCCTGCAAGCAACCCCTCGCCATTTGACGCGTGTCAAACACTGAAATAGGAATTTCGCAAGGTGAACGCTACGCTGGGGGCAGCTCTGGACAGGGTCAAACTGCTTGCGGGAAGCACAGAGACCCCGTTACTGAGCGTGCAGGTACGTGCTGGTTTGGACACCTGTCCGGTGACAAAAGCTAGGATGTCGCCTCGCACACGAAGCAGTGTTAGCATGCATCTGAGGCCCCATGCTGCGCGCTGCGAACGTTGGTACAGGTGCAGAGTTCGTCGGGGGCGCTTTTGCGCGAGCGGGGAACGATTCAAAACTCGACGAACATGGTGAGCGGGAAACGTCGTAATCATGCCATGGGCTGGGTTTGCGTTGGGAAGCGATGACGCTAACCTACGCACCTTGTGGCACGGGTCGCTTCCTACTATTCATGCAGGTGGACGACCTTTTGTCTCAGGCTTCGAACGTGTCCGGGAACTTAATGCAACAGCGACGAATGTTTGAGGGCATTGCAGACAAACTCGTTACCGTGGGCAGCCGGTTCCCAGTAGTTAATGGCCTGCTGAACGCCATTCGTCGCAAGAAGTCGAAGGATACACTGGTGCTGTCCGGCGTCGTTGCGGCGTGTGTCATTTTTACGGTTATCTACGTGTTAGCCAAGTAGGCGCAGTGGAGACTGATCTTGGGGTTAGACCTGTGGGGTTTGCATCCGTGCTGGTGGCGTGCCTGGAGTTACAGAAGGAAAGCGTATACATGTCGGTTGTGACCCGTGTGTTTCTTGTTTCGAACTCTACTGGAGTAAAAGATTGCGGTTGCTAATTTAGGCATCCCGGAAGGGATTTTTGATACATAAGAGAATTGTTTATGGCACCATTGCTATGCTGAGCACTGCAGCGGGCATCCTGGTGCGGGTGCGGGTGAAATGCGGGATGGTTGCTCAACCGTTATCTTCGGGGCCCTGGACCTGACTAGTAAGTGCCATTCCGCAAATTGGCCTTGGGGTTTCCCTCGGCTGCCGATTTGCATGTTTGAACTTACGGGAGGTTATCTTGACGTTAGTACCCATCTCCATTTTTTGTCTGGACGACATGGCATAGATCCTCTGCATCCATGTGTATGGTTCCAATAAAATTGCCATGGATTAGGTAAACTAGGCGTTCTGCTGAGGAGCTTCTCAGCTCATACTAGGCGGGGATGTAGAATGATATTTTGCCAGGTTGCGGAGCGAATGTTATCATTACAATAGTACAAGGTAACCTTTATTACTTCCCGCGTTGTCAATATCAGACCGCAGCCGGCGGCATGCCCCTTTCGGTGCATGCGAGAGCCAAATGGATAAATCCGCCTTTAATGACATCCACATCGCGATACACATCCACATAAGACACGCAACACTTAAACGAGTGCGGTAAGAGACTATCTTCACAAAAACATACAAGGTAAGAAGATCACGTGGAACCAGAAAGCGAATTCCCTGCCATTGCATCGCCCTCTTTCCTGCCAACTACTAAGTATAGATGTACGGCAGGCAATTTAAGTCCCTGCATCGCGTAACCAAACTTTCAAGACCGAAGCATTTTCCAGACGTGCAGCTAAAAGGATAGCCGAGTCTGATTCACCAAACCATCCTCGTACTTTAGCGCCGTGATTGTACTGCATAATTGATTTCCTAGCCACATTATAACAACAAGATCCATATCACTCGGTATAAATTATACGTTGAATGTTAGCTCCGACCCTACCATCGTTGGGATTCCACCTCGGCATTGCCCCCTCAAACGTTCAACCCGGTTGGTGTTAGAACTCCCCCGCCAAGTGCCCCGGTGAAGGCCGGTGGCTGCAATAAGGCTGCGGGGAGCAGCGGCCCGAACTTGTTCCCAATGGGATTGTTATGCACCCGCGGAGAGTCGTGGCCGGAAAAATGCTGCACAATCGACGGCGTAGGCACAGAGGCCTGAGTGTTGATGCCAAACACCGAGTGGTTCATCACGGTGTCATCGCGCTTAATGCCTGCAGAGCGGCGGATCCGGAGGGCCGCGTCGGGCATTCACCAACACAGGCACACGGCTGTGTAAGTGAAAAAAAACGTGAACGGCTCCACCGCCGCAAAATTGACGCAATTCAAGATGTTTGGGTGCACACGCGGTTTCGAAGCAGATTCGTCCCATGACACCAATGGGCCCACCCCGTCAACGTACACACCCATATCCCGCCCCAGGTTTCCCGACCAACTCATTTGCTCATTGCTCATACAAAAACCAGCCAAACACAGAGAGCAGGACACGTGCAAGCTGCGCGCAAACACGCTTAGATACCTCTTATGACTCACAGCTGTATGGCCCCTTCTAGGAACGTTATCGCGCTCCCGACCTCAAGCCTATCCACACTTGGCCGATCTCACACCGTACAGGCAACGTGTACAGGCTTATCAATACGGCACCCACCTGCACCAAGCTCGTCCACCGAGATGATCTTGACGCAGAAGTCGTCGTGGATGCGCTGCACACACACCACATGGTCGTGCGGCTTCACCAGGCCCACCCGGCTGGCCATCACCACCGCCTCCTGCAACAACTGGTCGCCGCTGGGGCTGGGGGCGGCCAACACGGGAAGCAGGCTGCGGCTTATCAGACACTGCCGTGCGCTAGACCTGCATGGGGAAAGAGGGAGGGTGAGCAGCATCCGCCATCAGGGTTACGATAACGGAACCTATAGCCCGGGATCATTGTGAAGGTGGCGGATATCACTCTGTTCACCATCGCGTCCAGCACAGACCGGGAATGTGAGGAGGGAGATGTTATCGCAGACTGCCAAGTCGCCAAGCCTTTCCACGACTAGATGATCTTGGCAGCACTAATCACAAGGGGCCCCGGTCCCAGGTGTGTGCATGTGTGCACGTGTGTGTGGGGGGGGGGCCACCGAATAGCCCTGTACAGGTCGAGGGGGAGCAGTGCCCTGCCTGGAGTCATCAAGGCCGCGGGATATGTCTGCACCCCCTCTTCCTCATGTTGTCGTTTTACATTCCCTCCAAGCCGCGACCCCCAGTCCCCTCCATCAGCCGTCAACCCCCCTGCCCACCTGCCCTCCAGCTTCCACTTGAGCTGGTCCGATACCAGGTGGGGCACCACCAACGTTAGAATGGGCATAGGGGGCCGGTACTTGGCCACCAGCTGGGCAGTCTTGCCCGTGTGGGTGTACACAACAATCAGGGAGGCACCGACGCGGTCGGCCGCGCGGACAGCAGACGAGGCAATGGACTCCAGCTTGCTGCGCAGGAGGGGAACAATACGGAGTGCGTAAAGCTGGGCTGGAGACACAACATCTCACAGATTCGGGGCTTCCCATCCCCAACGCACCGCCCTCCATATGCACTGACCTGATGTACGGCGCCCGTTGGTACGCTGCCCCCGTGACGTCCTGCCTGCCGTACCCCAGCCCCGCCAGAGACCCTGTGGACGCCACCTGCGAGAACCTGGCCATGGCCTTGGCCGCCAAACCCAACGAGGGCAGCTGGTGGTGGGCCCCCGCGGAGGTGACGCTGTTCCAGCTGTCATCCCGCCGTATGCCGTGAACGCCGTGGGCCCGAAGACCCGACCCACGGTACGACGATCCCCGACTAGGCGAGTTACCACCGCCATTGGCGTCGCCCTGCGGAATGCCGCCCGAGGGGGTGGTGGTCCCGTCCTCATCAGAGTCGCCCAGAACACCCGGACGGTCTCCGCCCATCTCACCCACATCAATGGCCACCTGCACAGTGAGTCGTTCGAGCGGCGGCAGGGCGAAGGGCCACCTGAGAGGGGAGGGCGGCAGCGCCGCATTGGGAGTAATGGAGGGGGGTTTCATGGCTGGTACTGATAACCTGCCCACGACGAACAACTTACGGAAGGGGCAACAGCGTCTCCAAGTCCTGGAGGTTCACGGGTTGCCCCTTCATGTGAATCACAGCTCCGGCGGGGTGGCGGCGATATGACCATGGAAAATTGCACTTTTGCTAAGGCTGGCTCTACGTGCACGCGCAAGAGGGCCTCCCTCGTGCAAGCCACTGCGTTGCCGCAACCTTACCAACACCTGGCACCAAGGAGGGTTTCATCACCCTACTCCTCTTCCCAGTCCCCACCCACCTGACTTACCGCACTCGTACGTCCCTCTCAACAACACCCAAGCCTTTTTCCTCCTCCTTCCACCGACACACAGCACACGACCATCGACACACACGATGTCAAGGTTCCTCCAGACGCACACCGCTACCCCTTCCCCCCTTTCCCCCACCTCCATGAGGTGCTCGTAGTGGTAATGGTGATCAAACACCTTCTCAGCAGCCCGGCTGATGCTGCAAATGGTGGTCACGGTCTCACACGGATAGCGGCCCCGCAGCGTCTCCGCGCCCAACAAGATGCCGTCCACTCCATCCAGTACAGCATTCGCCACGTCAGTGGCCTCCGCGCGCGTGGGCCGGGGGGTGTTGATCATTGTATCAACCACACGGGTCATCAACACGGGCTTGCCAACCAGGTTGCAAGCCTGGATATGTGTGTGGGGAAGGGGAGGGGAAGGAGAAAGGAGAGAAATAAACAACCACAACCAGGAGTCAGGGGGGTTATCAGTTGGTGTGCGATGAACGTATGAACACAGGTATACATGTAGATGTGGATATCTGGAGATACGGGTAGGGGGGACGAGTGAAGGGTTGGTTGGATGGATGGAGAGGGGTGCTTGGACGCGTGTGTAAGAGCGCGAGTGAGGTGGAAAGCAGGGGTGTGTATGTTGGAGGGGTGTTGAAGGGAGGAAACGCTGCGGCGAAGGAGTTTTCAGGGGCCCAGGCTGAACTGTTGTCCAATCGGTTCTACCACCTCAACAAACTGATTATCAGCAGCCACAACAGCTCTGTGCTCCATCGGCAACGCAACACCTCCTAGCCCCACTAGGGCAGGCAACACAGAATCCCATCCTCTATTGCGGCCCTGAGCTCAGGTAGGATGTGCTACACAGTGCTGTACAGTCCCCCCTTCGCACGTAGCCTTTAACCCCCCTCCCACCTGCACCAGGGTCTTCTGCACCAGCGCCATCTTCTCCGGCACACAGTCCAGTCCCAGGTTACCCCGGGAAATGATGATGCCGTCAGCCTCGTTCAAAATGCCCTGGGGAGGGGGGATACATCATTCAAGAAGCAATATCAGCTGCGGAACAGGTGGACCAGAATTAGCGCCAACTGGGGCCATCCACATGTTCCACACGGGGGCGGGTGGGGTGCAGCAACCCCAATAAACCCCATTGCAGCAGGCCCCGGTCCAAACCCCCATGAGAACGGTAGGCACCCTGCTCTGCTCTCCTGCCGGACCGATAAAGGGGTCCCCCCTCCGCCCCACCATCATCACCACCACCGCTAGCACCCCGACCTGGAAGTTCAGCAGCGACTGTCTGGACTCCAACTTGGCGAGGATCTTGGTGTTGGACATCCCGATGGAGTCCAGGAACCTGTTGTTGGGGAACAGCAGCCAGTAACATAAGCGGAAAGTAAAACGGCAGCTGGCCGATGCGGGGAGGGAAAGGGGGATGCCCCAAAGAGGGGTTGGGAGGAGGGGAAATGTGGGTCACCAGCGCAGATAGGAAGTTGCCCGCCACCTCGTACCGGTAGGCTGTGCGGGTGCGGGCTGGCAGGGTGGCAGCCGACCAATGACCAAAGAAGGGTCACAGGCAGAGCGAGGGCGAGGAAGCAAGAGATACCCACAAGGGAAGGGCTCTCCTGTTGGCTGATTTTTTAAAACCTAGTGTCGAAAATTGGTGAGAGGCTCCCTTCCACTCCCCTCTCCTCCCCTCCACTCCGCTCCATGGAACTCCCGGCGCCGGGAGCAGCCCCTTCGCTCTGCTGCACAGCAGTCAGTCCCCAGGCGGCCCACCCCACCCCGCCTAGTGCTCCAGACAACTTCCTCACCTGCGGGCCTCGCGCACATCGTCCGCAGAGCGAGTGTACGACAGCGACAGGAAGTCAATCTGCGGCGGCCAATGGCACCGGGGTATGAAACACAACAGGCCCAAACGGGGTAAGTACCGGATAAGTCGAGGAGGGAGACGTGGCTCTACAGGGTCAGGCAAGCCCACCCACCTCCCACAAGGCCCACACCGCATAGCAATGCCCCACCCGTACCTCATTCGTGTTTTCACGTCCTCAGCCCCCTCCCCTTCCTCTAACCGCCCTCCCCCGCCGTACAATCCCCTCCCCACCCTGCCGACCTCAAAGTCCTGAGCCAATATGTGGAGGCACTCTTTATCGTAATCGGACAGGAGCGGCAGGTCGTTTTGCACGTTGGACAGACCCTCGGAGGAGCGCTCGGCGTGGAACACAGTCAGCAAACCGTCCAGTACGGCATCGTTCTTGGCTATGCACACAACATCGTCACCTGCGGACGAGCGGGGTCGAGGACGGGGCCAGAAGCGCCCGGGAGTTGACGCGCCAGGGGGAGAGCGAGGTGGGCATATGATGATCCTGAACAAACCAAGGAATATCAACCAAGGGGCTGCGGAGGCCCCCATCCCCGGAGTCAAGGTGCCAGTGGCCCCACGGCGAGGTTACAGGGGATCCAGCAGCCCCGCGGTCCCTCCCGCCCCGTCTTCCAAACATCTCTCTATCTAAACCGAGACCACACCGGGAACTTGTGTGTTCCTAGAGACGGGAGCATCAGCTGGAGTTGGGGGACACCGACCAGTACACCGAAAGGCCGGACGCGACCATCAGCACCCCTCACCAACTCACCCCCAAACTGGTGGCTACAGGCCAGATAGAGGTCTACTTCAAAACACCCAGCCCTACATACACGCATACACCATGTACGCATACATACACACACCATCCCCCCGCTCCCCTCCTCTCTCGCCTCCCCCACTCCCCTCCTCACCCTGCACATCCACCACCTCAAGGTAGAGCGAGGCCGAGTCCGCTCCGCACACCAGGTACCGACCAATGTACACCGTGTCGCCCTTGACCGCCATCTCCGTGAACTTGTTGTACGTAATGGGCAGCACACTGCCGCTGGCGTCCACATCCGTACGAGTGGTGATGACCACCTGCTGCCCCGCAGTCACGGCGAAGGACTCCTCGTGAATGGGCCAACCGTCCTCTCCAATCTTGACCTGGCGGCCGGGCGGGAGGGGGGGGGTGGCTTACAGAAGAAGGGATCAGGGGGTAGGAGGTAGGAGGGAAAGGGAAACATCCGCGCACATGTGCTGGCGAAGTGCATGTGTTCGTGGGGAGGTGTGCATAGGAATGTGTTGATGACATGGGCAAGGAAGCGTCTGGGACATGAAAGGTGACATGCTATGGGGCCACAGACAGCACTACTGAGGGGAGTTCCCGCCAGGTCCCGCCCTTGAAGGCCCCATTGACCTGTTGTCAAGACACACACTCACAGCCATCCCACGGTAACTGCGCCAACTGCACATATCCCGCTGCTGTCCTGGACAAATCCAAGGGGGAACAGGAGGCCGCACATCACGATGGCGCAAACGCATGGACCACGAAAGCCGCAGCTGGTGGGTAGGGGGGTCAACATTGCCCCCCCCGCTACCATTGCCCCCCGGCTCCCCACCCCGGGCCCACAACGGCCATTTCACCAGGAGCTGCCGGGGGAACACGGGCCAGTGGCATGACATTCATCATAACGAACAACTGGAAAAGATTCCCGGTCTGTACGGCCCGGGAACCCGTCCAATCCTCCGCCTGTGACCTCAGGCCACCCGCATCCGACGTTGCCAACCTGAGGACTGCACCCTTTGCTTCCCAACATCAGCACCTCTGACTGTAATGCCAATTTGCATTGCATTCAAGGCATCCTACTCTCATTATACTCTCCAGCTCCCCACCTGACGACGGATCATAAGCTCCCTGCCGAGTGTGTCCACCATGGTGCAACAGAGCCGCCTGCTCTTGCGCATGGCTAGCTGCAGGTTGTGGAGCGACTTGCGGTGGAACTCCAGGGGACCCCAGGTCAGGTCCACACGGCAGCCCACCACACCGGCATTGAGCATGTCGCACATGATGTCAACATCCTGACAGCTTGGACCCACCGTGCAGACCACCTTGGTGCCTGAGCGCAGGCGGGCGTTCACGCGTAATGGTTAGGGTAATGGCTCGGTATGGTGTTTTAGCAAATATCCAACTTGACACATTGTTTATGTGCGGGCGGGACGGGTGAAGGTGCGGGTGGTAGAGCACAGGTTTCCGCAGTCGTGATGTGAAGTTAACGTTCTGAACAGCCTGTGTCGGCGACTTTCGAGACAAAACCAACAGCCCCGTTCTTGATCTTATACTGATCGGAATTGATACAAATCGCAGATGCACCAATGAAAGGATCGTTACGGCGCGGGACTCGGGCTGGCCGACGGGACACCATAAGCCCTACCTGTGAACGTGGCAGCATCCTCGGGAACAAGGATCGAACTGAGATCAAGATTTTTGAAGAAGTGTGTCTTCGCCTTCATCGTGTGAACTCCTTGCCCTTGAGCTTCGCCTGCAAGCACACGTGCGATGTCGGCTCGCCATATTAAACGTCCACCCAGACTTCCCGAGGCACACGCCAGCGACTCTGTCGTCAACGAAGGAGCTAGAGCCATATTAAACTCCCACCCAGGCTTCCCGAGGCACAACCCAGCGACATTGGGGTCAATGAAGGAGCTAAGCCTAGCCTTCCACGTAATTTGAATAACTAGAGAAAATGAAAAAGAGCACAACAGACTTACCTAGTGTTTTAAGTTCGGTGTCCGGAAAAAGGGATCGCCCGTCCGAGCTGCGGCTTGCAGACGACGAAAGCGGATAATGCAAGAATTGAATCACTGTACAACCAAATGACTAACATTCAAACGCCTCCATAAAGCCGATGACCATTTAAGCGCAAGAACGATAGTTGTGGCAGACGGGCCTTAACGGCGCCGTACCGTACCGACTGTACGAGCGGATTTTCCAAAACTCCAGAACAATTCAAGGAGCAGTTAAACAAATAGCTTTCAAATCCTTCAACCTTTCAGATTACAGGGGAACTGCAGAAGGGGTGTGGTAATTTGTCATGTAACGCCAGCACCTACCCCTCTCGCAGCTGCTTCACACCTTAGAACAGTGCCACATAAACTCTCGCACATTCCTCTCTATGTAATTAACTAAGGCTTCGCACTTCATCACCGGCCAGTCCGTGTGCGTTTTGCCCAGTAAGGGTTTGAGCTTTGGCAGTTCAACTGTGTCGCATTCGAGAGCGCATAAAGGCCCGAACGCAGTGCACAGGTCCAAACACGCAATGCTGATGGATAGAGCCACTTTCTTTCTCACCAAGGAATCTAACAAAAGCTTGCCGCGATCCACGATACCACGAGGCTGGTGGCGCTCCGTGAGTATGCGTGCTGTTCTCCGGGGGACCTCAATCCCTACCAAAATCCACCCCCGGTCGCAACTAGGCGCAGCTCGCCCATCTGCCCAAGCTCTCCCCAACGACAGACTGCCAGGATCAGCCACCTCGGCGGCCATTACAAGTGAAAGCCGTCCGGAATGTACCTGTAGGAGTACATTACCTCCGAGCACACAGCCAGGCGCAGGTACATAACCGTCCATGTGGGAGGGCGGAATTCAACCCCATTCGCGCAGGTGGCGTATGCGCACGGATATTGGAGATTGGCAGGGTGTGGAAGCAACGAGGGTCATGCCTGCGGCCCGCAGTGCCGCCGCTCGCTGTGCCCGTGTTCGCATAAACGCTGCCGTGGCAGAGCCCATGATTCTGAGCAAAACTTAGCTCTTACTTCTCCCCAACCCATAAGACCTCAACGTAGTGCGGAAGTTGCATGTTTGACATGCGTGCCTGAACATTCAGACACCGCCAACCTTCAGGGCCGCCCATCCTGCAGCTTTGCGGGGGTAAACGATGCTAGTGCAACAGACGCATGGAAGCACTTGTAGCCGTTCTGGCTCCGCTGTAAGAATTGCTCCATCTTCCACGTGGTGAGGAAGCCCCAATGACCGTAAAATGTGGGAAGTGGGAAGTGTTCAGGAAAAGCATCCTAACCTGACAACTCCTCTTGTGGCCGTCCTCTTCCCATATTTTGACCTGTCACATCCACACCCGATACACAGATGCTGAGAACCATGCCACCTTGCCACACTCACAGAAAACAAAAGCCCGCATAAGATTTTAAAGTAATGTCCGACTTTACTTGTCATATTTTTTAGCGGGGAGGCGTGCACCCTGATATCATTGAGAATGGCTTGGGAGCTATGGAAGACCCCGTACGGAACACTCAACGGCCCACGGGTCAGACAAGCTGTCAGCGCAAAATTTATACCATCTCAAAAGCAAAGCTTTGAAGGTTCTAGTCTGAAGCTTAGCATGTGCTGCCATGTCCTCAGCTAATGAAGCCGAATGAAAGACGCTTGGTCCGCATCAGGGAGCAACGATGCATGAACGGAGCTAATCATTGGCAAACTCTGTCCTGTTCTTAACCCATTCTGGTCATTACTTATTCGTGAAATTGCGAAATCTTATGCCGAAGGTCCTGGGCGCTAATCAGGGCAGGTTCGTTCAGGTCCAGACACCCCAAAGGCCAAAGCAGTGTTCAGTTCGGCAAAAGAATAAAGCATTGGAGCAGGTGGATGTCCGCTAGATGATACAGAATAAAATAAGTCTTACAGTGTCGGGATAACGTCCACGGTGGAGCTTGGGCTGCATAGCATCCAAGGAAGGATTCCTCCTGAGTGTGCTTCTTGGCTTTGGTACTTGCCTAAAAAAGGATGGTACGCGTCTCGAATGTCGTTTACCAGAGTTATACCTTACTTTATAATGGTCATCTCGACACGAACGTTATCGCAGGAACCTCCTCCATATGAGAGCGTCATGCAGGATCATGGTGCTAACAACTTTTTTGCGCCAGTTACGGCCATAAGCAAAGAGTTCAAAATCGAGGTCGGTAGCTAGGGCTTATCATGTCGCTGAGTGTGTCCGGTGTACATGCCTGCTACTTGTCCGCTGCTTGCTATTCCCCTTAAATCAAGAGATGTGCATCCATTATGGTACGGGGGTCTAGAAAAACACATGTGCCTCCCTGGGTTGCGTTCCAACTTCCAGGAAGCGAGAAGCGGCTTGGAGGTATTAAGAATGCAAGACCGATTCCCGTATGGCTCTGCATGGTGCCACTCCTTCTCCCCGTACGTGCTTGCAGCTTGTGCATTGGGGTATGCTCTTTGATTATTTGTGTTCTGCACTTGATTTCCTACCCGCATGCTTTAAGGTTGCGGACCCAGTCAAGCAGGGCGAGGGCGTGGCGGCATATGTGTCGTACAAGGTCCGCACGAAAACGACACACGTAAACTACGATGCTCCTTTCAACGAGGTCACGCGCCGTTTCCGGGACTTCGCCTGGCTGCATGACAAGCTGGTAGAGAAGAATAAGGGGCACATTGTACCGCCTCTGCCAGAGAAATCTGCCGTCCAAAAGTACCAGATGGCCACGGACTTCATCGAACAGCGGAGGCGAGCTCTGCAGGTACGCCTGTAAACCACACGCGCGAGTTGGGTGTATGGGGTATTGATTGGGGACTTGGGAGACGTAAATTAGATTCTGCGATTTTAGTTTTCGACCCTTGGGTTCGTGCATCAGGTATGCATGGAGCCTTCAGGATTGATAAGACGGGTACTATGCTGTGTGTCAGTGCAAAAACCGGTGTGTGTTAGAAGATTGAGATGGCCATGTCCAGGATCTCCAGCTCTTTCTCTACCTCGGCAGGTCTTTTTTCTTCCCTCGCTTGCCGCTAAAGATGAGAAGTTGCTCTGTTTGGCCATCCCGGACGAATGTCAAGGCAACAGGCAGCTGCACGGCGCGCACAGAAATGCTCACCCGCCTTGCTGCCCAGAAACAGCTGTGGGAACTCGCCTACTTGCGCTCACCGTGCACTTGATTCACACAACAGAGATGCGCGTATAAGCGTTGATAATTAAGGAAAATAAAGTCATCTCATGTTTCAAAACATCAGTCACGCGACTGCACACACACGCTTGCCAACCCCTTTCCCCCTGAACCGCAGGTCTTTCTGAACCGCGTGGCTAGCCATCCCATCCTAAAGGACAGTCGGGAACTGCAGACCTTCCTGCAGGCCAACGACGAACAGTGGATGCTAGAGACTGCCAAGTGGCAGGCAGAGACCAGCGCGCAGCACCGGCCTGTCTCGGCCGCTGCGCAATGGTTCAAGAGCCTGCAGCACTCGGCGCAGAGCCTGGTGTCCGGCAGGGCGGATGATATGCAGGAGGATGCCGAGTACATAAAGGTAGGCGGCCTGGGTGGTCCCACTTGGGGATGATGTCTTGCATGTCGCTGCAGACTTCAGCAGCAGCCAGTCAGTTCTGATTGGCTGGCAGCAATTCCATGTGTCCACTGCGTCCCGGGGGTAGGCGAGGACTGTCATGCTTTGTGCGCATGTAGCGGTCTGTAAGGTGAGGGGGGAGGATGCAGCTCACACGGCCGGGTTCGCCGCTGGTGCCGCCGTACAAGCACGTGTAGCGTGACATGTATACTGTGAAGTCGCAACCCGACAGGCGCACCCAGCTGGTGAAATTCCCTCCTGATGCATGTGCTGGTGGTGCTGGACAGGTGCCACAATGAGGCTTTGCAGGGCTTTCGGAGGAATTCTGCAATGCACTCCTGGCATTGGTTTACTGCCTCGCACGTCCAGCATGTACCACCCATCTTACCTAGTCGGTTTGAGCGTCGGAAATCAACTTTCTCAACACTTCGCGTCATAGTATTATTTCCATTCCATCCATCCTGTCCTCAGATCCGCGACTATGTGAATAGTCTGGAGAACCACCTGACGGAGGCGCATAGACAGGCCGGGCGACTGCTCCGTAAGGTGTGTGTGGGGGGGAAGGTGGGATACGGGGGGAAGGCCGCCATTATGTATCACCGGCCGCCAGCATTCCACTAAAGCTGCTTTCCAGCCTTGCGGTCCATCGTCCTTAGCTCGGGATCGA
Organism: Volvox carteri f. nagariensis; assembly: GCF_000143455.1. Classification (NCBI taxonomy): domain Eukaryota; kingdom Viridiplantae; phylum Chlorophyta; class Chlorophyceae; order Chlamydomonadales; family Volvocaceae; genus Volvox; species Volvox carteri. Next base: position 61,078 of record NW_003307641.1, read on the forward strand.
TCAATTCGCGAGGGGGGACGAGAGGGACCATGTCATTCACGTATGCTCTTGAAAGCTCTTGTTCACAGGGAACTTTGAAGGATCTTCGTACGTAGTCGGCGTGCTGTAGCGGACCTCTCCCGGTATCGCGGCTGTAGTGATCGAAGGCCTACGGACGTGTTCGGTTGCATTTCCCGAGAAACTCCTGGTGCACGTGATGGGCATCGGAATTTGCACTGTCTGTGTCTGTTCGCAAGCACTTCCCCCTGGCTGGATTAACGTCTCGTTCTGTGCGCATGGGTGTGACGTTGACTGCCCTACGTGACATATCGGGTGTTTTGTGGCTGCTGACAGGAGGCGGACCTGGGCTCAGCTCTGGCGGAGTTCGCCGCAGCTGCAGAGCAACTGGGAAAACAGGACAGCGAAGGGCCCATGCGTGTGGCGTTCGGCTGCCTCTTCACACGCGCCAACGAGGTAGCGGCGCTATCGCGGGCGAGGTCGGAGGCCATTGCCGTTGAGTTCGCGGCGCCACTGAAGGAGTTTGCACGCACCATCAAGTCCGTCCAGGTTGCCATGGCTGACCGAGCCGCGGCGTTGTCCACATATTCGCAGGTGGGTGCTGAGGGATGGGGGATTCGGGCGGTGATTGGTTGTATGGCGATTCGGCTACATTCGCATGTACGGGAATTCCACCAATTCCATTAGTCTGGAGTTCTTAGGTGTTGGCCCAACCGGATTACACGCTGCCGATATCGGGCGAGTTACGACGCACGTCGGCCAGAGCCTGACGTGGTTCTTAGGCCAGGTAGAAACGAGCAGAAGAACATTATTGTCCCTCGCATCACTGGTCTCACGGAAGGCCCCATCATCGAGACAGGCAAAAAGCGACCTGGACAGCAAGAAGGTGCGCTTGGCTAAGCTTCGTGGCACTCCCGGTCTCAAGGAGGACAAACTTGCTGAGACGGAGCGCGACGTGAATGAAGCCGACCAACGGCTGCGTAACGCCAAACTCGGGTGAGGACTTAATCTGTGGCAGCGAGCGATGGGTACGGCCATGGTACGGGTCTTGCTGTGGCGGCTTAAGCGTGCGAGCTGGGAAACGCAGGACGCATGGGAAGGGCGCAAACCTGGGGCTCACGTTTATGGGCCTTGATCTCTCGACCCTCGGACTCAGATCCTGCTCATGCACTGCCGAATTCCGCAGGTACGAGACCATTCGTGATACAATGCGTGAGGAGCTGAACCGTTTCCAGAAAGAGCGCGCCGCTGAGATGTCGGCTGTGCTACGCGATTTCGCACTTGCGCAAGCGCATCACACGGCAGAGCAGGCAAAAGCTTGGGGCGAGCTGTTGCGTGATTTGCAACATGCGGCGGTCGGGGGTTCGTGATGCGTTACCAAGGGCCTACGCGGGTTATTTTAGGTGGCATGGATCCCTTATAGCAGCGAAGTGCATGCGGCTCTTGCTTTGTTGACAGGTGGATGTTTTCAGTAGGAATCAGTTATGACGTGCCGTCTAGCGGCCGGCCTCAGGTGTTACGAAAGCCAAAGGCCAGTGGGCCCTCCTGGTATGCGGTGTGCATCGTTCTTTAGCAGCGTCTCTGATACAGGCCGAAATCTGTTACTCCGCAGGGACATCGTAGTAGTCATGATTTGGGTTGCTTGACTGGGGTTGTATGAGTCAGGTTGCAGTGCCAAGTTCGCTTGGTTAGATGCCAGCCCTTGCGACGTGCAACTTGCCTTTTTCAATCATAAGGAATGTTGTCATTGGGGGAGGTCGTATGGCATCGCCTGCAGTTATCGTTTAACTTGTCGTAAGGCACCTCCGCAAGATGTGCTTATAGAGCACCATAATATGCTCAATGGAGCATAACTAATATATCTCTGAGGTTATCCTGCTTAGTTGTGCCAACAATGCAGCCGTGTACCGCGGAGTACGGTCTCTTTGCGAAAAAGCTGTCATTTTTTCAGCATGCCGACATTGCAGTCTGTAATCCTGAATGACTTTGCGGTGTAGATTCTTGTCAAAATTACCTATTCTTAAGTAGTACAGTTACAACAGGCAAAATTTTGAGAAGGTTGTCGGCAGGCGATTTAAGCTAGTTTGCTAATTTGGTGTTATCCGGTTTCCGGTTCCTTGCAGAGCAACAATCGTTTATAGATCTAATTATATTATAAGATCAGGCATCAAGCCGAGGACTAGACGCAAGTTACCAGATTCGTAGCAGGCGCTGCGGTGCGGTGTGCAACGGCGAGGCGGCACATGCAAGCCATCTCATCGGCACTCTCCGGAAATGCCTGAGCCGCGGGCTCGCCCTCAACGAGCCGCGAAGCTAGAGGCGCAACAGAGGATTGCCGCGCAGGCACAGGGTGTGTTTTTAGGCTCATTGCATAGAGTGAATTTACATGTCTCTAGGTAACTTTGGGGTTTGTTGCTTACATCGGGAATTCACTTTCTCACGCAGGTCGCGACGTTCATCCTGAGGAGACCCCTTCTCCCGACGGTCCGGTCAACCTGTTTCCCTCGAATCAGCGAAACCAGTCGACGGACCCGAACAAAGAGAACGTAAAGCTGAACGCTCAGGCCAAGCACGTTGCTCCCAAGGCCGCTGCCAAGGCTCCCTTGGCCGCGCCGCCCGCACCAGCGAACGTGCAGCCAAGGCAGCAACCGGTGCAGCCTGCTTTTGTACCAGAACCCAAGGTCGAGGAGCCTGCCGAGGATGGGCCTGACAAGTTCCCGGTTCCTAAGCGGGTAAGCTTTCTTGTGGAAACGGCCTCGTTATGCTATCGCTTTAAAATGTTTGCAACTCTTTTTTTCAGGTAGTTGTTGGAGGTGGGCCGGCTTATATCCCCGACCGCAAACTTGGCAAAGGAGGCTTTGGCCAGGTTTGGCTTGGTCGCCGGGTATACGCCAAGAAGTGTCCGAAAGAGACCGACACTGCATCGGCACTGGTGCGTTTCTTGAAATTATTATTATGTCATGCAGCTAAATGTATCGTGGATGTGATTCGCTTTCCGTCATTGGGTCAGTTCGGCGCCTAACTTCCTGTTTTTTGCAAATTTGCTCCGGCAGAATCAAGTTGCACTAAAATTTGAGCATAAAAGCAGTAAAGGATGCGCTGCGGGGTCCCCGTATGAGTGGTCCATCTACACGTAAGCTGGTGTGTTTGTGAATGTGGGAACTTGAGCGGCCGGGGGCGGCGCGGAGCGTGAGGCAACGCGAGTGCTGGAATTCTCCGTGCCATCCGCCGCCGTCCTCTTTGCAATTGAAGAGCTTTTGTGAATGCAGGCAACTGGGCGACGTCTACGGCATCCCCAAGGTGCACTACAAGGGCCAGCAGGATGACTTCTATATCATGGTGGGATGGGTACGAGCTACCTTTGTGCGTAGATTCCGGTTTCAGCACGTATGAAGTCAATATCCATAGTGAATTTCCCCAATCCTACAGGTCATGGACCTCTTGGGCCCGAGCCTATGGGACGTGTGGAACCAGCATGGGCAGCACCTTTCGGAAGCCTACGTGGCGTGTGTGGCCATGGAAGCGCTGACAATTTTGCAGGCATTGCATGCCCGCGGGTAAGTAACTCAGGTTGCGAAGAACGTGTTCATGAGCTGCGTGGTCTACAACACACACAAATGCTCTGCATGTTAGGATTGTTGCAACGTTCGATTGAAACGTGCTCGGTAGATGCTTCTTATATATGGTTACATGCCGACTGAACTTTGGCAGGTACGTGCATGGCGATATCAAGCCGGAGAACTTCTTACTTGGTCCGCCTGATACCAACCGCTCGAAGCGGTTGTACCTCGTGGATTTGGGGCTTGCAATGAAATATCGGGACAGCCGTTACGGCGGGCACGTCAAGTACGACCAGCGTCCGGATGACTTCCGAGGCACTGTTCGCTACGCCAGCGTGCACGCGCATTTAGGTCGTACAAGCAGCCGTCGGGATGACCTCGAGTCTCTGGCGTACACGCTGATCTTCCTCCTCAAGGGACGTCTGCCTTGGCAGGGTTACCAGGTATGCCTGTCCCGCAAACCGTGGGCTGTGAGACTTGGCGGGCATAGATGATGCTCCTTTTCTCCTGACGATGTATTTCATACTTTTGGGGCCTCGATGTAGCAGTTGAGTTTTGATAAGGCGCGCACAACGTTAATTCTACAGTAGAACCTTAGGTGCTTCATATGACTCGAAGGGCACAAGGACGCATCTTGCTCTTTTGGTTTCCGAACTACGACAGGGTGCAAACAAGGGCTACTGGGTCGCGCGGAAGAAGATGGCCACGTCCGCGGAGATGCTTTGCCGCCTGAGTCAACCAGCATTCCGCGAGTTCACGGACAGCGTCATGAACGCCAAGTTCGAGGATGAGCCCAACTACGCCCGATACATTGCAATGTTTGAGCCCCTTGTCAATGTTCCCGAGCGACCGTTGGTGGTTGAGAATGCACTGAAGGTAATTGTTCACAGTTGTCTGACGCTGGGATGTGCGCCCACCATGGCAGTTTTGCATAGAATGTTTCATGATAATGACTAGCTCCAAGGTGCAATATTAAGTGCAATTCGTCGCCCTGCTATTTGCAGCTAGCGGTGGGCAGCAAGCGCAGCCGCGCTGAGTACGAAGGGGACGTTGAGATCCAGCCCGTGAAGAAGGTTCGGACCGGTAACGGCGCCAGGCAGTGGATTACCGTGTATAACAAGCACGCTCCCATGAAACAGCGGTAAGCTACACGCCGTCAGGCGTCGTTATTTGCAAAGAGTAGTTGTGATTAAGGTCGATGCGCCCTCGGCCACGCCAAAACAGGTACCATTACAACGTCAACACCAGCCGGCTGCTGGTCCACGTGCAGAAGGGGTGGGAGGACGGCCTGTACATCAGCTGCGTCTCGTCGTGTCAGAACTTGTGGGCCATTGTGATGGACGCTGGCACTGACTACACACAGCAGATATACAAGGTAGCGTGTGTGTCTAGGTGTTGCGCTCCGCTCCTTTGTAAATCGTGAACCAAGTGGAAACCTAGCGTACAGAACACCACTTGTTGTGTCCTGGTCGATGCTGCTGTTTTAAGATACTCTTCTCATCGATAGTTGACTAGTGTTAACAGCTTGCTGTTGCACGTTGCGCATGTCAGGTGCACTACAACTCATTCCTGCCGAAGGAGTGGATTATGGAGAAATGGGAGGAGGGCTACTATATCACTGCCGTTTCGGGCAGCGACAACAACAGCAGTCTTGTGGTCATGTCAAAAGGCACCAAGTTCACGCAACAGTCGTACAAGGTGGCCGAGTCATTTCCGTTCGAGTGGATTAAGAAGAAGTGGCGAGAAGGCTTCTATGTGACGGCCATGGCCACGTGCGTCAACCAATGGGCAGTGGTGATGTCGAAGACCACGGGTATCATCGACCAGGTACGTGTGGCCTTGCGTGTATGGCGGTACATGTGTGGTCCAGGTTGGGAGCATGATGTTTGCACAGATGATTACGATCGCTAATATGGCGCAAAAAAACAAGGGCAATCATGCACGGTCTACGCGAATCGGAAACCCGTAGCCCTGGTGGTTCGGCGATAAATATGTTCATGGGAAAGAGGCACAGAGAACCACCACAGGAAGAGGCGGCATATTGAGTCGAGCCTAGTTGTCATAATAGACATCAGCGGTATTGGGAGCTAGTTTCCTATAGATTACTTGTTCCGTAGCGTGCAGCATATCGCCGCCCGTCTCAGGGGGAATGTCGCATTGTGCAGATTTCAGCTTATGCAGTGCTGTTAAAGGCGTGTAATCCTCAACCGTCATCAGAAATATCTTGTGCAGATTTTTCTTGCCCGTAAGATACATTTATCGCTAATCCGGAGTGGTGGAGACAAACGGCTAGCTAGCCGAATCGACGGCGGCCTGTCAACTCCAAGATGACTAAAGGAATATCAAGGCCCATCCAAGTTCCCATGGAACTACAAGTATTGACACCTGAGCAAGTTTAAGGCTGCTAAAACCTTTTCAGTAGAAGGCGTGCGAGCCGCCGCTTGAGGCTTCGTCAGTAGTGAGAGCATAGTCAGTAGTCATAGCACGATCTGGAGTAATGGACGAAGGTTCACCACTTCCCTTTCGTAGGTGGTGGAGGTTGACTTCCAGTACCCATCTGAGGGTATCCACAAGCGCTGGGATGCGGGCTATCGGATTACCTGCGCTGCGTCTACGCACGATCAGTCCGCCTTCGTTCTTTCGAACCTGCGTAAGCCCAACCTGGATGAGACGCAGGAGACCCTTCGCACCAGCAACTTCCCTACACAGCACATCAAGGAGAAATGGGGTACGTTGGGTTGGCAAATATTGCAGCTTGTCTACAATTTTCCTTCGTTTCGCTTTCTCCATTGAAACTCATCTTGCTAAATAGAATGGAACCGCAGGCTGGGATTACGTGGTGACAAGCGTGCACGGGGTACAATCTATTGATTGCCGCAAAATCCTGTCGCCCCTTGCAGACGACAACCTGTTTCTCGCAGCTATTTGCTACGGGAAGACGGTGAGCTGAGGCGAAACGTGCACGAATCTGGGTCAGCATTTATTAGCGCATGAGCTTTGGAATGGTGCGAAGTAGGACAGATGTCAGTGTGAGCAATCCTCCGGGGAAGCTACTTCTACACATCCTTCTATCCGAGGTCAGCTTTTAGGTTCGGCGAGTGACTTTTCGATTTGCGGTGTTTGATTATGTGTGCGGCCCCTTGAGTACGTATGCGCACATCCCCCGTAGCTTCAATCCCCGCTTGGAATGCCATTGCTGTCCAAGTTGTGCATACGTGGTATAGTTGGTTGGTCGTCATGGGTGTACTTCAGCTGTAGCCGAGAGATGTGAGCTGAGGTTGCAGGATCATCGGGCAACCGGTTGGGTTTCGGAGTACCGGATGCTGGCAGGGCAGGGTGTGCCTGCAGATCATGCTTGCGGCGGAGGCAAAATCAGAGCGCAGGATATGGCCAGTAATCTTTGGGTTTAGAGGGTAGCTTCGCAGTTCGGGGTTAGGTGTTGGGTGCTTAATTCTCATGGAGCTAACATGGGAAGCATGTGAAGGATCGGGGTACTGCAGTTAATGTTGGCATACGTCAGCAAGGAAAGAGTGATGTTGTGCACAAGGGTGTGCTGGGAGAGGACCTCTTTGCGTACCGTTTGATGACGAGTCTTCTTAAAAGATAATTGGTGACTTACGCTTGTCCAGAAGTCATTTCGGCGAGCATGGCATGTTAGGTTACAAAGACACGGTAGCACTGCGGAGAGGGTAGAGTTTCCGACCTTTCCTTGAAAGGGTCGGTCCACTCGAGTTGACAGCTGTTCAGATTTCGCTCTCTCTCAGGTGAATGGACTGATACCGTGCAGGAGGCCTGGTGCCAAATTAAACATGACTGGTAAAACAGCGTTGCTTCAGGCGCCAGGTCACCAATTTTGTACATTAGCAAGCACTGGATTGTCGCAGATCTCGCAAGGTTTTTGTACGGGCTTTTTGAGTGTTGGATGAGTCAACGGATGCTTGATCGAGTTGAATACCTCCCAAGCCAAACAGCATTACGTATCCTTGGTTGGAACAGACTGCACGTCTCATGCTCTGTGTATGTAACGTGGTTGACAAATGATTAACCCACTACATAAACACTCCGACATAGCAACTCCGTTACGTAACAACAATCGCGCGATGCATGTAACGATGCAACAGCTAATAGTATGTAACAAAATAAGCTTGCAACCTTACCATCGCGACCAGCAATATTTTGCCACATAAAGTCTCGACCCTAGTCCCGTGGCACTGCGTCGCCCTCTCCATGCCGCAGCTCTCTAATAATATTAGCCGTCCCCAACGGTGAATGTTCCCTGCCTATTTTGTGTTACACCAGTTCTTCCAAGCACTGCGCCACAATGTACGACACCACGGATGTCTAGCCATACGTTCTGCCGAGCCATAGCATTTCACCCTTACAAGCGCCCTTGCGCCTTTAGTCTCCTGATGGCATCGGAGTCCGTTGGCGTGTGATCGGTAATATTATGTAGCGAAAAGGCTTGATTTTGCTGCGCCGCCAGTGCAGCCAGTGCCAGCTGCTGTTGCGTTGGCGCGACATCCGACATGCCGCCAAAGGCAGACGACGAGCCCATACCCAATGCCGCTCGCGCGCGCGCCATTACCCCTGCCGCCAAAGCGGCTGCTGTGGATGCCGCAGCTGCCGATGCCGCAAGCGGGTTAGTCCCGACAGGCGCCATGCCGGCGGCCGTCGATGGCAGCATGAGGCCAGAGGCATAGCTGGCAGCGCCAACACCAACGCCAGCGCCAGCTGTAGCGGCTGGCGCCCCATTCATGGCCGCCAATACCATCGGGGCACGCTGGGCAGCGGTTGCGGGATTCTTCGGGTGCAGGATAATGCCGTCGTAGAAACGAAGCAGGTGTGGCCCATAGGCCACTTGCCATGTCCCGTCACGGACATCACCTGTTGCCGTGACACGGATCTGCAGCACCTACAATAGCACACGCATACTGCGTAGGTACAGGGGAAAACGTGTGCCGCCTGTGCTAAAAACTAGAAGTGTGGCGGTTCAAGCGCAGAATGCAGGTATTACACAGTAACTAGACACGGGATAAGCCCTGTCTAGCCAAGTGGCGGAGGGCCCTGCTGTTTAGCGTAATTTCCCAGGCACAACAACGCTGAACAGCAGGGGCCCTCCAGCAACACAGGGAGGGAATTACGATCGGGTACGTTTCGGTGCATCCATCCTCACCCCTAGGGCCTTGTTCATGACATCGAGGGTTGTTTGCGTGAACCAGCCACCCGTAGTCAGTATGATCACCCCGGAAGGTGATATGGTCACAACTTCCGTGTCCTTGAGCTTAACGACAACGTTCCCAGTGTTGTCGTCCAAGTAGGTGTGGACACTGCTCGTCGCACCGCTGTATTGCTGACGCTCGCCAAAGCCACCGCGGCCTCCGAATCCACCGCGCCGTTGCTGAAAACCTGCCTTCTGAATGCCGTGGCGGCCTCCAAAGCCCTGAGCCCGATGCTGTTGAGTATGCTGCTGTTGGCGCCAGGAGTAATCCCCACTAGGTTTTGCTCCGTTGCTTTTGCGTTCCGAGAATTTGCTTACACCACCAGCGCGTACACCGAGCCCACCGCCTCCACGTCCTCCGCGAATGGCCTGGACCCCTCCTCTACTCGTTTGCGACCGTTTCTTAATCAGGTCGTCTAATGACATGCTGAGTCCAACGGGTTCGCTCATCTTCTGGGCTAGTAATACAGTTCACAGAGATGAGCAAGGGATCTCAGCGTGGACTTGGTGAACCCAGGTTCTGGAGCATATGCAAGAGATTGGAGAAAGTTTATTCCACTGTTACAACAGATTTTCAATACATTTTTCGGAATAGACGTCAGTGCAGGGGTACGGCAGCGGAAACAAGAAGTAAGAGAAATATGCGGGGCGGCCATATGATTACAAGGAATCCAGGTACAAGACTGGAAAGGAATCTCCTCTTTATCCAGGAATCATATGCTATACAGCCCGGCACCAACCTTTGCAGCACACTAAATTACTACGTCAAACGCCCGGAACAGTAGGTTATGTCCAATTACTAACCGTCCATGCGCCTGGGTAAGGTGCGACCCTTGCCTGGCTGCACTGGCGAGCTTATTGCCCCGCCACCACTGTGTCCCGCGGTTCTAACCGCTCCAGTGGCCGTTCCTCCCGTTGCCAAGCGCTGAACAACATTCTTCACAAGGGTATTCTTAAGGCCCGGTATCGGGAGGACTCCCTGATTTGTTCCGGTTGCTACCAACGGTCCGGGCTTTCCGAACCCTAGCCTGCGGGAAGGCCCGTCCTTGTCTTGGTCGTTCGCCAAGTCTGACGCGAGTGCCCCTTCATCTTTTACGGCGTCGCATGCCCGGCTTATGAGCACCTCCAAGGCCTGCACTTGCTGTTGCACGATTACTAACTTGCGCGCAGATTCCCGTGCAGAGACATCACTGCCCTTCTGACCTGCAGGCCAGAACAGTGAGCAACGATGACCAAAACCGAGGCGTACGTTAGGAGGTTTCGTGTAGTCATACATACGCCCATGGTCCCCCAGGCTTTTACGGATTGCTCCCGCACGTGTGCGGAAATTGTAACCTGTAACCATACATACCTTCAAGCCGCTCAAGGTATTTCCTCTCGATGTCCGCCTTTCGGAACAGGACTTGATGTATTCCTTCCCAATGCCGCAGCACCGCTGCCGGAACATTGGCTGCAAGGTCCTCTGTTGCTGTTAACCGCTGTAGTAATGTTACCGTTGTGTTGAAGACTTCCTGCAAGGAAAGGTCGTCCTCATGGCGGTGTTGAAGGCCCAGGTATATGAGGCATCCACGTGAACCGAATCATGTGTCCTACCTCAGTATCCCGGAAGTACTGTAACCGTTCACTGAGGACCGCCAGGCATTCTTCCGCGTGAAACACGTCCGGAACGAATGTGTCATACCTGATTGAAGGGCAACTATGGTTAGTTTTGACACGTGAAACCAGCAGGCTGTCCCAGTGGACGTAGGTGGTTAGCTTGCAGGGCCGCCATGCCGTACCTGCAGATATTGTGGAGTGCTGCCAAGGTGCGGATGAGAACATCGATATGGGGCTTGCTGCGGTTACACGACCTCACGAACCGCAGTAATGCCGTTACACCATCGTCCTGCGCAATAAGCTTACAGCAGTCCCGGCTATATCGGGTGGAAACCTCCAAGACCTCCACAGCAGCGAGGACCTGGAATGGCAGCACGAGACGTCAACCGGAAATCTTGGCTTGTGACCCTGTCATGTGGACCCTACCTGGGGAAGATTCCTGTTTGGCCGTAGTAATGAATCTAGTGCCTCACGTGTACGGTTCCCAATGTGGCGGTGCGGCGCTTTTCGTGCCTCCCTCGCGGCTTGTTCCAGCCGACAACGTGCCTCCTGCACCTTGGGTCTGGCACTCTGGGCACGCACAGCATGCCCTCGCCAGGCAGCCTGCCAGCGGAAGTCCAAATGGCGGAAACGCCGTGTGATCTCTGTGCAACATCACAGCTTGTCACAACGTACAATTACCTGGATTTTCGTGGCTGCAGCCACGGCTTGCATAAGTTGCCGACGTGCAAGCCATACCCTCACGCTTTTTTGCAAAGTGATGGCAGCTTGCACCCGTGCACGATGGAGTCTGCGCAGCAGCGCTAACTCCCGCCGAGCACGGAAAATGGGCAGAAGTATGCTGTTAATCACTTCGACTGCCCAACGAATCCTACAGTACTTGATGTGTACAACGTAGCCACGCCAGGCCTGCAATACAAGGGGTAAACTGTTCTTAATACCCTCGTATTTGTGTGGTGGTACATTCTGGGAATCCTTACCGATTGAATCACTATCGCTGCCCGCTGTTGGCACGCCAGCTCCTTGTAACGCTTCCATATCGGGTTAAAAGTTTTTCGGGCTAAGTGTCCGCGATACCAGGCTTGAATACGTTTCGCAGCTGCCGACCTGCAATTGAGATTTCCCCGCATAACGGCATTGCAGCATGGTTCGTGCCGTCAGTCGCCGAACACAAACCTGAGCATGAAGTGCCGTGCTATCTCAAGCAGCCGCTCCTCCTGTTGTCGCCGCAGGTCACTGTAAAAAGCTTCGGCTCGCCGCGCCATTTCTCTGCGGGCTGCGGTGCAGCGCCATATGCCTTGTACTATACTTGCGGCCTTCCGCGTGCTTTCCCACTGCCTTACAGCCAGGATGCACCGGCAGCGGGTTTGCAGCGCCATGATGGCTTGACGGCTTTGGATGAATCTGCGGCGGAGAACTAGCATGCGCCAATACGACTGTAGTGTAACTGCAGCGCATACTCGGCAACGCAGTCGCCAGGCCCTCTGTAACCGTACAGCAGCTTGACGAACCGCCAAGAAGCAACTTCGCTCTCGCCGCGCTCGCCAAGCGGCCTGGATTGCAATAGCTGCCATGCGAGCAGTCCGCAACTCGAGCACCGCCGAGCGGCGCCGCCAAAAACACTGAATTGTTGTAGCTGCATGATGCTGGACGTATAGGCATCTTCGCAGCAGCCAGGACCTGAAGCAACAACAAACACAAGTATCGACCTAAAAGTGTTTTCCGATAACTGATAACTCATGACGCACCTGACGGCAGTCTGGATGGTTACGGCTGCCGTACACAGGGCCTCATGCTGGCGGCGAGCAGATGCCATACGCCAGAACGCCTGGATGACAACCGCGGCCCTCACATGCATAGAGAGTTGCTGTCTCAGCAGGTGACCACGGACAACAGCTTGCAGCTTGCAGGCCGCATGATTTTCTATGGACAAGTCGACCTGGAGCCTCAACGCTGCCGCAAGGCGGCGGGCCTGCAGAGCTCTCCATGCCACCTGACAGGGTCCAAAGGCAGGCGACTGGATTTGAAGACAAGAGCGCGACAGAATCCCGACAGTCTCACCCGTCTGTCTTACCTGGATCCTCACAATGCTTTCCAAGCGTGTCAAGGCCTCACGCCGTGCAAGGTGGCCCCGGACATAGGCCTGGATGCACACGACTCGTGCGCGTGCTTCCGTAAAACACAGGACTGCAGAATGCCGCCGCCATGCCGTCTGGAGACAGATAGCTGCGCGACGGTATCCTTCGTATGTCTGCTGCGCCTGTAACCATTGCGTGGGGATACTCTATGGTGGTACTCTGTGGATTTATGGAAAAGTTCCATAAATCTTTCAAGCTCAATGCTAATTGCTCATATAAGCAGCATCCATCTCACCTGTCGCATCCGCCATGCCGCCTGAATGGTGAGTATGGCTTGCCGGAGAAGGTGGTACCTGGAAGATGGACCAATGCACATGGCTGAATTCGACTGAGGCTAGGCTGAATATGTCATGACCTACGTGTCACGTCTTGCGATACCTTTCGCAGGCCTTGCGCGTGCGCCACGATGTTTGCGCTACCAGAGCTGAAGCTCGAAGAAGTTGGAAGCATCGGCGTGCAACGTAGCCTCGCCATGCCGCCTGAATCTTCCGAGCTGCGTTTTGCTGCAAAGCGATGAGCCACTTGTGCGAACGCCTGCATTGTAGAAATTTAGATTACATAAAGCTTCGCTCGAACGCAGTGGTCTGGCTCCATGTACCCACCAGCTGTGTGCGAAAAAGTTGCGTACATGCCGCTGGATGATCAAGGTAGCGTTCAGCAAGCGTTGGGTGTCCCGCCGCACGGTATAACCTCGCCAGGCAGTTTGTATCGCAATCACTGCGTGCCGTTCCCGCTGCAGACGGGACCGAACCATGTGCCCCCGCCACGCCGCTTGCAGGAGGATGGTAGCGTGCTTCTGCTTCCGAAGACGCATCTGGACAAGCCACCTATGGGAGAAGGCCTGCATTATGCAGGCGGCCCTCCTGAGCGCCATGTACCTGCCCAACAAGCAGAGGTTTATAGATACTGTCATCACAGGGAGGCGTTTTGGCCAACATGTCGTCGCTTACTGGTGACGCTGTTGTCGCATCCGCCAAAACGTTTGAATAGTGAGGACTGCGCTGCGCTGTCGCATGGCGGCTTTAAATTGCTCCAAGGAGGCGTGCATATAGCCTGCGGAAGAAGGTAAACGGTAATTAAGATAGCTGGCAGCACCTTGGAATGTGGACGTGAACAACTACACAATGTAATGAGCAAGTGACCCTTTGCGTAACCCACTCGGCCGCCAGCTCAGCCGCCGCCGCAAAAACTCCATTATTACGTAGGCAGCCCGCCGTTCACTGGTGAGCTTGAGCAACGCCTCGGCAAGGAGGGACACATACAGGATTGCCGCCAGCTCGTCCGGTCCATCGTTCAGGTAGTCATCAGCGCTCAACATCACCGGAACACCCAGGGCCTCCCCGGCTGCATGTGCCGCCGCGTAGTTCGCTTCCACGCTGCGCTTGTACGCGGTCGCAAGGACGTCATCGTGAATCGCACCACCCATCTCGTACACAGCGGCCCAGCCTGCGTCGAAAATTCGACTCGTCTTAGCCCTAGGCCATTCAAGAATTCAAACCCTGGGATGAGTTGCGGGACGACAACGCCGCTGAACGCACATCAGTGTACCATCGTACATCATCGTACCATTGGCCAAGAGGGTCCCCAGCTTCACGTATTCAGTGCCGCCTGTAAGACGGGCCATCTCATCCGCGCTCGACGGCAATTCGAGGGAGGTAATGCTGTCTCGCGGAAGGAGTTCCGGCATGTAGGCGTTAACCTGTGAACAAGGGAAGATGTCAGTTCGAAAGAATTCTGCAGTTTAACTACTACCGAGGGCCATCATTTCATTTAGCATTCATGCAAATCAGGAGTAGAATTCTTAGGGGGTGCCAACGTGGCTTACCAGGTAACACAGGACGCGACCGTCCGACAGCGACCAACTGAAGTCATTGACGTTAACACCGTAGGGCGCGCATGCCACCCGCACCCACTGCAGTAGGGCCTGGCTCGCTGGGTCAGAGTAACGCGAAAGAGCTGCTTCGTCGAAAGCAGCTGCCTGCCCAGTGGCACGCCGCAGCCTTGCCGCCTCGCGTTCAAGTGATCGAGCATCCACGTGCCGCCGGAGCTGTAGTCAGCGACAGGAGGTCAGCTTGGCCAGGAGCGCAAACTATTTAATGAGCGACACGGAGGCTTGCAGGAATGGCGCCTTTTGTCCTGCAAACAGTCCTCACCTTATAATGCATAGCAAGCTGCCAGAGCACACCCAAAGTAATTTTCTGGTCGAGGCGGAGGATCCCGTCCGCTATCAGCTTGGCAACCCCATCTAGACCCGGATCCCGTAGTCCAACTGTTCCATTAAGCGCCAGCCCCTGTGCAGCCGGGGAATGCGCAAGTCAAATACAGTCATAAGTGTTGATGACTCGACACTTGTGCCCTTCGCCGAATAAGGGCACGTACCTGCAGTCCTATACCATGCTGCTGAAGCGCACGTACGAGCCGTAGGCAATTGTTGCGCATCAGGGACTCATCCATGGGCCTCCCAGTGTTTTGCGGGAAAGCCATGCTGGGCAGTAAGTCCACACCTGGCGCCGGGATGCGGCTATTGCACGGCGCGGCTGACGCGCTGCATTGGTTCGCTTGCGTGTTTGGTGTAGGCTTGGAGCTATTGCCCGTCTGCGCGACATCTTGACCTGTAAGAAGAGATCGGCAAACCAAGGATCTCCCGAAGTGCTGACTAATAAACGTGAAACCTGATCCAGGGGAAACCCACTCTTTGCGTAGCATGTCTTCAGGCGATCACCGGCATCCTAAGTGTTTGTATGCCAGTCGTACACCCATTCAGGATGTATGTATGGACCCGTACATCCGCATGTAAGTATGTCTGTGTGTATTCAGGATGTATGTATATAATGAGCGGCCGTGTTTACACACTCTTAGGCACGACATAGGCACACACCCGTCGCCAAGAACCTACGTCGCAGGTTGTCAAAGAGCTTGGCCAACCTTGTCCCGTCACGCAGGTCCAGCGGTTTACGTACGCGATAGTCCGCCTCATCCCGTGCATGCTGCACAAACCCCGTGGTATAAGACATCATGCGCAGTGAGTGGCGCACGTCTCCGGCGCCTGCGAGACGCGGCTGTAAGAACTCTTGCGCTACCTGCCAGGACGTTAGAAAGGAACCAGGAACCGGTGTTAAAACACACAGCACCAATAGAGACGGCCTTCAATTCAACAGTCAGCGTTGGCAAGGTTTCAGCAAATGCCTTTCAAGAAGCAACTGTCATGGAAGGCAGGTATGGCACATGAGCATCCATTCTGTAATGTGGGTTGTAACCATTGGACAGCTCGTAAAATAGTCACCTGCTCGGACGACTTGATGTTAGCGTCTTGTCGGAACAGTGATGGAGTCCCGCTAGGGAGGTCATGTCGCTGCGCCATCCGGTCGAGAAGCAGGACCAGCAAGAGTACACGCCCGAGGACCCTGGCACCCAGAGCTTCCTGGAACAGGACATCAAATACCAAAAGATGTTTCATCTTGACATCACACAAGCTATGCCGAAATGGAGGGAACATGGCCTCAGTCCACACAACCATGGTTCCAACTTTCACCCACATCTTACAACGCCGTATGCCATCCCCTCAGCACATACCCAATAATCTTGCTTGAACGCGATGTGACGAAATTGCGAAGCCAAGTCCTGGTCAGCGAGGAAGTGCTCGATTAAGTGTGTCCGGATGAAAGATGGGACCTCCCCGCCCGTGCGCATTAGGACAAGCATGTTGCCTGCGAGCGAGCGCCCAAGTTACAATTAGCTGCTCTGTGCGCCACTGTAGTAATACAACACGGAAATACGGCATCCCGTTTGTCCAAACTAGCAGGCAAAAACTGCAACAACCGGGTCACATATGCCACGCAATTAGCGCAGGGACATACCATGGGAAAGCACAAGGGCCCGGCCCAAAACTGTCTGTAGCCCCACGGCCAGCCAGAACGGGTGATACGACGTCAGGACGTCCAGAGCTTGCTGTCGCATGCGGACGTCGCTAAGCGTATGTTCCTGTAATGAAGGTTTGTAAGATTGACGTGTTTGCCGGTTCAACCCTTTCTTGATTGCTCCTTAAGATGGGCGGAAACGGACAACGCGCCAAGCACGACTCACCGCGTCACGGATGGTCAGCTGCTTAGCAGCTATCTTGGATTCAATTTTCGACGCCATGGCGGCGAAACCCTCGTCTCGTTTAAAGTACACATATGCCTTTCCGCTGACCTCTCCAAGTAGTCGCCGTACAACATGTCCTTCAACGCCGTTGCCACCCGCACCAGAAGCTGTGGTGCCCAGGGGCGCAACCTCACTGTTCAACCACGAAATCAAAGCCCGCTCCCGCTTGCTTTCGACGCACCTGAAAATGGGTTAAACAATGGAATCACGCCCATGCAATCAAGCTGTGCGCAAGTTGGTCGTCTTACCCAACGCGGCGGAAGTCAAGCGCCTTACTTTGCTCCACTAGGCTGCATATCCTGGTCGGCGTGGTGGCAGTTGGCCGTGCCATTTGAGCTCGGACGCCTGCGGCTAGCTGGGGACTGGCTGATGGCGGCGTCGGTGACGGTTTCGTGGCCGCTAGGGCGGGAGCTTGCGGGGTGAACCCCGCTGGCTCAATGAGCCTAGTAGACAATGGCGACTCCTCGAGCATAGCTGTGTGTGCCTGTGTTAATCCTGACGCTGCCGCGGCCATTGAGGGCCGGCAAAGCGTGAGCGTTCGTGGCGGTGCCTTGAAGGTGCTGGAAGATGCTGCCGGCTGTTTGTTTGGGCCCCGCGCATCAGCAGGCTTTACAGCAGCTGAGCTTAGGTTCCGGCTGCTGCGAGCTGATGTCGGTGGCTCTGATGCTGCGATACCCTGCAGCCTAACCTCCAGCCGTGCTTGGCGAAGCCCCTCCGCCATCCTCCAGCGCAGGGTCTCATTTAATACCGCGGCACTGTCTGGGCGCCAACTGACGTGCAGAGTCATGCTGCTGCGGCGCGGGACGCTGACCGAGCCTAGGCTGCACCCGTTATCGCCATGTAAAGAGATGCCCGCTGGTAGTTTCTCTAGCATCAAAACCTGTTTACACACATTATCCTTCATCGGCATGATAGAAAAGCAACAGGCTAGTCCTGCAGAAACAGGGAGTAACCCAAGCCCCTGAGTATCATCCTTACACGGTCCAAATCTGTTTCGTTGAGAAGTTGTAATATGGCGTCCTTCTTAAACCCTGGGGAAACATGTCCGAAGCTGATAGTGGGCCTCTGTGTGAAAAACAAAAGACCGCGTGAGCTTAACCTGAAGCTGAATGTCTTATATGAGCGCCTCGCAAAATCGCTGACCTCTCCGCCATAGGCAATCAACCGCAGCGTGACGGTAATTTCGCTGGAAGGGCTAAGTGTGCTTTGGCTCCGTGGTAGCCCCTGTTCCACGCGATGATTAGCCTTTAAACCATCCATAGATACTGTGTGCTATAAGTAAGCCGGAGAATTTGTGTTACACATTTTGGCACTCGAGCTGTCAATGTGCCTGTCAGGAGCTGGCTGACCACATACGACGTCGCTTCTGTAACTTGTCCCTGTGAATTATAAGCTCGTCAAAGGAATACGTCGTGAGCAGGATGTGACAGGCACACAGGCTTGAGCGTGCCCTTTTTTTCAGGTAGTACGAGATTTTTGGTTCCAATTTTGGCGTCATCTCATAATAACTTGCCTACAGCATTATGTTGAGTTTGACACGGAAGTGCCCTGAACCTTCTTGTTAATCATTTTTTACCAGGGCGGAGTAAGCCTGGAGAGGAGGCTTACCGGTTGTGTGCGCTACTTTGCGCACCTCCGGCCGCTTGAAACGTCTCCGATTGTCTGGTATGATTGTCAAGATGGAGGGCCCAAGCGGCAAGCGGGTTTGTGTGATTGGCTCTGGAATCAGCGGTCTTAGCGCCGCATGGTTACTCCACAGGTATTTTCACAATAGAACCTGCTGAACTTAGTAATTGTGAGCCCCTTTTGTTTGGAAGGCTAAAAAGGGGTCCATATGATGGTGGATGAACAGCTACCAACTTAATTGAGCAATTCTGTTGTTGGACATAGGAATGGAGCCCGCGTTACTTTAATGGAGAAAGAGGATCGTTGTGGTGGACACACTTTAACCGACCATACGTCTCCGTATCCTGTTGATTTAGGTTTCCAGGTGAGGCAAGAAGACGTCTGGTTGCCGTTAGTGCAGGTCAGAGAGCGAACCATTGCCGTTGCCATTAACATGCAGGTCTTCAACTTGACAACGTACCCGCATTTTGTGGGTTTCCTGGAGTGTCTTGGTGTGGATTCAGCAGAGTCTGATATGAGCTTTGCACTGTCTATGGATGACGGCAAGCTGGAGTGGGGTAGCGACAATCTGGACACTATTTTTGCCCAGCGGCGGAATCTCATGAGTCCATCTTTCCTGACTATGCTGAAGGATGTTGTTCGCTTTGGGCGAGAAGCACCTAAGGTACGCATATGAATATTGGGTGGTGTCGAATACACGCCGTGTTGACATGGCCGATGTATGATTGTTGCCCGGTTACACGAAAGGCTAATGATTCAAAGGGAACTTTTGTGTTTGGAGGGGGGTGAGTTAATGCTTTGAATTATGCTTTGCGTATAGGGTAGTGATGTTGGAGCCACGTTACGTCGTCCCCTGCCCTTCAGGTGCTCGAGCCGTCTATCGCGCACGTTTATCGGGAAATGACGCTTGGCGAGTATCTTGAGAAGCATAAGTATAGTGATGCGTTCATCAACAACTACGTCGTACCGATGTGCGCAGCTGTGTGGAGTGTACCGAATGCTCAGGTAGGCGAAAGCAGGCTCTTTTATCTCCACGTTTATCTCTTACAGGAGCCAGGTATCCAAGGGTTGTTTCCTGTGAACACCTCTTGTTCTGTGGCGTCTCTCTTTGAACACCTCTTGTTTGAATGCATGACATTCAACATACTCGGTGCTATCGCAGGTCCTCGTTTTCCCGGTATGCATGCTGGTCCGGTTCTGGGTGAACCACCATCTGCTTGACATCTTCCAGCGGCCTCTCTGGCGCGTTGTCCGGGGTCGAAGTGAGACGTACGTGAATCGTGTGTGTCAAGGTGGGTCGCTCACTCTTCTTACGTGTTTGGGCATTGTGCCAAGCTCGATTACTTGTATGGAGTGATTCTAAGCCCTGAGGAACGAACACCTAAGGTCTGTTGATTTAGGCTTTTCGACGGCTCGTCGGCTCTTGGTAATGCATGAGCCACCCTTGCCCTGCCAAGCCTTCAAGAGCCCTGGCTGCCCAAGGGTGGTGGCTTGAGTGTTTCGTGTCTAGCAGGGGTGCCCATGGTTGGCGAACTCCCCCTCCGTGACATTTATGTCGGTCCCCCTATTGCGGGCGGTGCTTAGGGTCTCCTATAAATCGTGGAGGCCAGGGGAGTGGCATTGCTTGCTTGGTGCTGTCCTAGCCATGGCACAAGGTTCGCAGGGTTCTTCACCCCGTTTCGGGCCCGAACGTTTTTGAGATATTTCCGTTTTGCCCGAAAGGAAAATTAGTGTGCCCCGGAGTATTCCGAACGGATTTTGGGCCTTTTAGAGCATTTTTTCGGGGACCCCACCGAAGCCTTTTGAAGGCATTTTCGGAGAAAACCGAACGATATTTCAGCGTAAATTTGCATGTTTTCGGGCGCAGACGGGGCCTGGAAACCGGGCTTGCCGTATAAGGCCCGCTTGGTCACCAGTCAAACAACAAGTACATATGTGCATTGCGGCTGTTTCGCAGCTGTATCGCAGACATTTCCATACATCTAAGCATATCCATATGCCACATTTGTGTCCTGCCCACTCAAACAGCGTGTGTTGAGCGTGGCTTTAGTGTCCACCGCATTACCAAGAACAGGCTGCCGAACAGGCTGGCTGTCCCGTCCATTGATTCCCTTCTGCGTGTTGGATTACTCGGTCCAGCCGTGGATATGAAATGCCAACCCCTTGTGATTTAAAGCTGCTGAGGAGTATGTTGCAAAGAACCCGGATGGGCTCCTGCACCGTATTGCCAAGGTGGGCGACTATGTTCTGGGCAGTGAAATTGCTGAGGCCTATTATCCTTCTGATAACGAGGAGGTCGAGGGTGTGGCAAGTGATGAGGTGTACCCGCCTGAGGAGACGGATGATGATGTGGCAGGTGTGGTGGAGGCAATGGCTGCAGAGGTGGATGAGGAGCGGCGCCTCCTTGGCTTTGGGTAAAATCCTTGCTGAAATATTTCTCCCAGGCGCTATGTTCCAAAACAAAGTCAAACACCTGTTAATTCGGCCGTCCTAGCATATAACGATAGAATCCAGCTAAAATTTACCCCGAAAACCGCTTCAGACAGTTTCGGGGTACCCGAAAACACTCTCCGGCTGACAGGAAAGTTTTCGGGGAGGGCCCCGAAAGGTTATTCAGAGGGTATCGGACACGGCCGAAATTTTTGGTTACCCTGGTGAAGAACCCTCAAGGTTCGCCAGGTAGAAGGCTGACCGATGGTACCTCTAATATAGGGCCTTTTTGCGGCCAATACATTGTATAGCACCGGTAATCTGTTCAGAACCACTGCAACCTCGTCCATTTATTGTACCGTAGAGCTGCCTGATGTCCGAACAAGCACTCCGGTGTCACGCGTGGTGCGCGAGGACAGCGGCGTATTTGTGGAGACCGCCACTGGAGGCCAGGAGCGGTTTGACGCCGTCGTCTTTGCGACTCACAGCGATGTGACGCTGCAGCTGCTTGGTGATGGTGCTGACCCCCAGGAACGTAACTTACTTGCTGCGGTGCCGTACAATGACAATGACATTTACCTGCACACAGGTAAGAGATGTGAATGATGAGCATGTGGGTGAAAGCGATTATCACGGGAAATGCGTGCCTATTTTTCTGGGGCTTGGGGAAGCAATTCCCTGGGCGATTGATTGTCGTTATTATGCTTGGCTTGCAGATCCGGCTCTGATGCCTCGTAACCGCAAAGTCTGGTCTTCGTGGAACTTCCTCGGTAGCAGCACCCCCGGCTCTGACACCGCTGCGGTTTGCGTCACTTATTGGGCAAATAGGCTACAGGAGTTTCCTCCTGGCACACCCGACCTGTTCGTCACGCTCAACCCACCAAAGCCGCCGGCGACGGAGCACGTTATACGGCGTCTCTCGCTTGCGCACCCCGTGTTCAGGTGTGAAGCATCGTAGAGGCCGACCCGGTGGTTGTTACTGCGTACTGCTTGCCCCTTTTTCGGCCGTAACCTCAGATAGAATAGGGTGCAAGGATTGACTGCCTTGTCATGTCTTGCATGATATGGAATTTTGCTAAGCGTCGTATGGTGCGTGTGGACTATCGAGTAACTTATGAGTAATGAATATACGCACACAACTCAATCCGGCCGAGGGTGCCCCCTGCCGACGTGGGGCATGTTTGCCTTATGACGGACACTGCGTCCGCCCGTCCGCACTTCGCACACTCGCAGCGGAGCCTCTGTTGCTGCCCAGGCGCTGCTGCCATCCATTCAGGGCCATCGTTATACTTACTATGCTGGCGCGTGGACCGCCTATGGCTTCCACGAGGATGGCATCCGGTCCGCTGTGGCTGTCGTGGAGGCAATGGGCGGGAGCCTGCCATGGGTGCCGAGGTAAGGTGGTGTTGGCCGTGTGGGGATGAAGTTGGTATGGGCCTGTATCAATTGTCATATCAGCGCCTGTGGGTAAACTGCGTGCTTGCTACACCTCCAAACACTTTGTCTTTTGTCGCACATGCCGCTTGCATTTGCCTCATTCTGCACGATGGACAAAGCACTTTGATTTGATAAGGCCTCCCAACATGTATTTTGGCCATGCAGGGCGACGAGTCCGAAGGTCTCGTTCTCGCAGCAGCTCTACATGAGTCTCTTCGACAAGTATGCGAAAGCGGTGTTCACCCAGGGCCGTATGCGCATGATTTTGCCAACTGGCCAGGAGCTATTGTATGGCAGCGGGGACGCGGCGACAATTTTCGGGTCGACTGGTAAGGGTTGTTAGCCTTAACACTTGTCCGTTCTCACGGCAGCATGTACGAGCCTGCATACCACAAATACGGTGATATGGTTCGGAATGTGGTCAGCTGCGCTGCAAAACATCCCCGGCACTGATGTTATCTCCGCCATCCGAGTCAAGCGTGGTGCAAAGCATTCATTTGCAGACAGCCACAGCATTTTTACCCAAGACAGGATCTTTCGCGTGCAGGTGAGGAGTGGCGCGGTCGCCCGCCCCTGTGCTGCACGTTGCGCATTTACGACATGGACTTCTTCCGCAAAATCGTGCTCCGGCATGATGTGGGCATGGGTGAAGCGTACATGGCAGGTGGGTTCAAGAACATAGGCTGAGACCTTATGATTTCATGTTACACGGTTACAGCTAGTCAACTCTCGCCGCATTGACGCTACAGAACACTGTGGATTTTGTTGTTCGCAAGAATTGTTATATCATACTGATGTGGACCTGGGAAGCTTGCACATGTAGGTGACTTCGAGGCGGACAACCTTGGCGGCTTTATGGCTGTCGTGGTTGCCAACGCCGTCAAGGCAGAAACCGAACGCGGCCACCTGGGCCTGCTAAACTGGCTGGGCGAGCGCCTGCTCTATTTCTCGCACTTGCAGCGGCCCAACACTATCCAAGGTGCGTGTCCTTGTTGGAGACGCCCCTCAACGGTGTGGTGGTGCTCTAAGCACACGTTCGGCAGTTGTTATCCTCTCCTGCGCAGCCGCGCAAAATGATCTTGGAATGTGCCTTAGCGAACCATAGTTACGGACGCAACACTATACGATGTGTGTGTTACACCTTGAGCCGCATTACCCGCCAAAGGTGTAACGGGCCCATACGAGCCAGGGCCCGAAGGGCCAGTCGAAGCCTGTCCAAATGAGGCAGATAGCATAAACCGCGCAAAAGAACACTAACTCTGCACACGGAAAATTATGCCGGGCTAACCAAGCCAGCCGGACTGCTATGCTATAGACATAACAATTGAAATGGCATTTGGACTGGGGAGACGACGGTTGTAACACCTTGAGAATAGGCCATGTATGCATAAAGCTTTTTCCAAAGCTGCCTGTAGCTATTACCTTTCGCGTGTAACTCCTAAGCATGAATGGGTTTCGGTGGGCCTACGGTATGGTGCTGAAGATATGTTGCTAATCCTTATCCATTAATTTTCATGTGTTAGGAAGCCGCAAGAATATTGAGGAACACTACGATGCGGGCAATTCTATGTACAAGGTATTCCTGGACGAAACGCTGACCTACAGCTCGGGCCTGTACCTAAAGCCCACCGACAGCCTTCACGAGGCGCAGCTCAACAAGATTGACGCGTTGATCGCCAAGGCACGCATCGGCCCGGATGACCACGTGCTTGAGATTGGATGTGGCTGGGGTGGCTTTGCTATCCGTGCCGTACAGACCACGGGCTGCCGTTGGACGGGCATCACAATCAGCAAGGAGCAGCTAGCGGAAGCGACAGAGCGCGTTGCCGCGGCGGGCCTGCAGGTGCGCATGACTTTGCAAGCATGTGAAGCGAAGTATGTTTCTACGATCGAAAGGGTTTCCTATTTTGGCGAGACATAGGTGTAGGCATATGTATGGGATCCTGATGCATCCTTTGCGTGTTCTATGCAGTGAAGTTCCCTCACCGAGCTAGCTTCTTCTGTTGTCATGTGCCGTACGCAGTATGCCGCATAGATGGTTGGTCTTCAACCAAAAGTTGAGAATCTAAAGCTAGAAAGCTAGTCTAGAAACAAAATGATGATTTAGTTATAGGTCGATTTCAGAATTTAGGCAGTTAACTGCTACCTAAAGTACGGCATCATACAAGTTGCGAGTATGAGAAGGCGCTCTAAAGGCCCCTGGCACTCGTTTTCATAGGCTTTTCTACCCCTCCAACCCTATAAATGGCGGATCCCTTAGCTCCTAGCGCAAGTAAGCAAATTGCTGAGGAAAAGTCGGTAAAGGAGGCCTAAGTGGATGACACGTATTGTGGCAAGAAAATTTCGGCAGTAGCGTACTATTAGAAGCTGAGGGACCTTAAGCAGAAGAAGCAAGCGCATTGGTGGGCAAAATTCACTGTCCTGCTGTTGGGCAACTTGGTCAAAAAAATCGACTGAGAGCGCTGCGGCAAGATGTTCAGCGGCACCCGTCATTGGTGGCACCCAAGGACTTTCAGGAGCAGAACACCGATAAAGGGAACCCTGCCAGCAAGGCTGCAGCGCCCTCCGAACCCCCGACCAAATCTATGAGACAGTGTCAGGGCCTTCATGACGTAGCCTGGCTCTCGGTGGCGAGCCTTGATAGAAGTTTGGTGAGGTGGTGACCCGTGGATCAGGGCACTGTGGACGGCTCGCGGTCCCTTTCTTCCTTGTGCAACGGATTGCTGTCCCCAAAACTGAAGAAATGATAAGTTCTCACGATAAGAAAGCTATCTGTAAATGTTCAGGTCAAACCATGCAGTTTTAGAAGGGTAGCTACCAGTTGAGACGAGAATCTAACCCCTTCTGATTAGATTTTATCAGATCTAAACTAGATATGGATGAGAAGGCTATTATTCCTAAAGTCTAAGCCAACCCTACCTATGCGGGATGCTACTTGCAGGACCGCATCACACTGTTGTTTTGTGACTACCGTGATACGCCTACGGCGCTGGGTGCGGGAACATTTGACGTCGTCGTGAGCGTTGAAATGATTGAGGCAGTGGGCCAGGAGCACCTTGAGCCCTACTTCAAAGTGATCGGGACCATGCTGAAGCCCGGCGGTCGGGCGGTGCTGCAAGCCATATGCTGTGCTGACGAGAGGTTTGTTCAAAGCTGGAAAATGTGTGCTGGACTCGGCCATCGGATGAAGCACCAACTAACCCCCACTCTGTTGGCTGCATTTCAGGTACGAGTCGTATTGCAACACCTCCGATTTCATCCGCGAGCATGTCTTCCCTGGTGGACACCTTCCAAGCTTGGGTGCTATTGCCGATTGTTGCCGTGGAACGGGCTTGACGGTGCGTGACACCCATGACATCGGGCCCGATTACGCGATTACGCTGCGGTCCTGGCGTGATGCATGGGAGAAGCGGCGCGATGAGGTACTGGCGCTCGGCTACAGTGATCGCTTCTGGCGCAAGTACAGGTGTGGCATGCAACAAACTGTCTTGCTAATGCGTCGTGTACTGCTCAGTGGCGAAAGGACACTCGATGGTGTCAGTTTGCGCATGAGCCACTCCCAAAAGTATATTGCATGATTCGCTTGCTTCACAATCAACGTGCCAGGTTCTACTTCGTCTTTTGCGAAGCGGCCTTTGATGCGCGCTACATCCACAACTACCATCTGTTGTTCAGTAAGGGCGCAGAACCTACGCCGATGGCTGTGAGCAGCCCGTTGCCAACCTTCGCGCCTACACGAGCCAGCGTGTTGTTGCACGAGCTTCCCTCGGATCCCATTACGCAGGTAAGGCGTAATCACGTGCTACAGGAGGCCTTTTATGAGGAAAGAGTTTGAGTGAAGAAGTCACGTATGTTGGAAGCACTCAAATCGTAAATGAAACGGTTTCTCGGTGCTTAATAGCTTTTCGTACTGCCCACTGGTCACAACCTAACCTTCCACTTGTTGGCATTGTTGGCTAGGCTCTAATGGCACTCTACTTCTTTCTGGCCGGATTACTCGTCAGTCGGCACGCGTATATGTGGCTGCTGCCAGCCGCATCGTGCCTCATGGCGCTGGTCACGGCGATGGCGCACATTGCATCCCAGGCGTTGGTGCCTTCTTACAGGTAAGAGCCAGCTAAATGTCCAATGGGCTGTAGCGGACATCTACTAACCATACCCAGCTTGGACTGTACTGTAGGGCTCAGACGCCTGAACAGCGCGCATTGTGGTGCAGCGATATCGCACATATGCTGTATTCTGCGCTGGCGTCAACGGCCGCGGTACTGTACGTACTGCATGAGCCGCGCGCCCTGCAGCTGTCAGACCTGCCAACGGACATTGCTGTCCCTTCACTGATCACGGCCTTGTCGACAGGTCAGTGGATGTAGCATTCCCGCAGTTTATGCGTTGCTCAAGTTACCCTAAGCTACCGGAGTGCTAGGCATATTAAGAATCTTTCAGTTGATAGGGTGCGATTGCCTAGACTTATCGAACCTAATGTCATCTGCTTTGACTTGCATGCCACGGCATGCCTTTTGATTCCCGAATCCCTTTCCCCTTCGCCTTCATAGGTGTCTTCGCATTTAACCTGTGGATGTGCGTGCGTGCTCGCCTCTTCGAGCGCACCGTACTACCCATTCTGCAGTATACTGTCTTGCTGGTGCTGTTTGGCACGGCGACGTACAAGGGTGTCGGGGTGCCGTTCCTCGCTGCGACCCTGGCGTCCGAGGTGTACAGTGTCGCTTTCTTGTTGGGCAAGCTTCAGGAAATGGCAGGTTAGCACATGTTGCGGTTTTTAAAAGGGGGTTAAACTGGCGTGACATGCCTATGATGCGCAGACGAAGTAACATGTTTCGCGAATGCATGCAGGCCTAGGGAGCACGTCTCTACGCCACTACACGCGGTTCACAGAACAAGTGACACTTATCTGTTGCCGGCTGGTGCCGCACGCCGCTCTCGCCATCATCGTAGTCATGAACCCCGCGGCGTTTGGCTCGCCTCTCTATTACGGTATGTGCTTAATAGGAATGGCATTTACGAACTGGTTGAATCTGCACAAGGCGGCCCTCCTTTTCAGCGGCAGGCCAGTTGCTAGTAAACGGCACCTGATGGACAGCGGGCATACAAATCCGGCAGCGGAGAAGCTGCGCATAGATTAAGGGTGCCAAGGACACGTTGGAATTCTCCAACGGACGTTTAAATGGACCCGTGAACCTCTATACGCTTGCATGCTGATGAAACCGTGCGTTATGGGCGAATTTGGATACGCCTTGCATTAAGTGTCGGCTTTGCCTGTAGGCGCATCTTTGCGTGATCGGCTTCGGAGTGTGTTTTTTGAGCTTCCATGTGAACTGTGATTGTATATGCTGTAATGGGCAGGTGGTGCGAGCGTGCATTGTGCTCGAAGTTGTTGTGAGCGATCACATAATTTTTGATATGCAAAACAGTTATAATTTGTACAAATGCGAGCGCTATTAAGAGAGCGGGATGTGGCATTCGGCAACTGAGGACTTGGAGAAGTCATTTCTCGTCTGACCCCAGGCAACTTGCCTACGCCGGGGGTATGCAGGGTAACCTGGGAAGCGGCTTTTAGATTGCAGAAGGTCACTGATTATTTGGCTGTTACACCTTCTCAATATGCAACAAGCCCCTGGCGTTATGTCGCCGAGTTTGAGCACCGTGCGAATTGTTGGTGTACATCTTCCCCTTAACCTATTTATTGGCTCTCGTGAGTGTTCCTGTTCTGGCGTGCTTAATCCAATACCGCATGGTATGGCGCAACGTGGAACATACTATGTAGGACACTCGGCTATTACGCCCTGTATGTACATGCAGCTGCGTGCCACCCTCAACTAATGCGAATGGTGGGTAATTCTTATGGCTTATGTAATGGACATTTTACAGCACGCACGCACATAACCCGCACCCGACACACTTGCATCTACATCTAGAGAAGCTAGTGGTGCCTGTTCCGGTACAAGACCACACAATAAATTTCACCACGCAAAACATTGCTAGGTAGTAAGTTGGCGCTGATAGCCACCCATTTTACCATGACAAGACGATGAATTTAGACAACGTAACTGCGCTGCAACAGGACGCAATCAGCCGGTTACATAACAGTATTACCCCTTGATGGGACGGCTGTACCGCAGGATGCCAATATCGGCATTGCGCCCTTGAGCACCGCCTCCCTTTTTGCCTGCCGTCGGTTTATTAGTGCTACGACTGGCACTACCTCCGCGCGCCTTGCCACGTCGGCCACGAAGCGCATTACGCCGTAGGTTGCCTAGGCGCACTTGTCCCGCCCGTTGTGCTTGGAGCTCTCCTCCCCGCTGAACCTGCGAAACGGGGTGAAGCCTTAGCAAATTCGTCGAGGATAGCCGCTGCAACTCCAACTAAAGCTCCTGTCGATGTGCCGCAAGGCGGCCTGATCCCATTCTAGGCCGTCCCCACCCACTCACAAACCCTCCTCGCCTGTTTCAGGAAAATCTCCAGCGTCTGCGCCTCTGCAGCTTCCGCCCCACGTCCTCGATCCGGAATAACGTCATCCAGATCCTTGCTGTCGCCGCAACCTCCAATAGGTTCAGTCCACCAGGCATCATCAGGCTCCGCGTCACCATCCACATCCCCATTGTACGAGTCAAAATCGCCCTCGGCACCACCAGTTTGGCCCAGGGCTTTCATTCCTGCAATGTCAACTTCGCTCTGCATAGTGTCTAGCAGCACGTCCGGCCGAGCCGTCGCTTCCCATTCATGAACATGAGCGTCAGGAAAGCTTCCACCCGCTTCCTTGTATTTAGGCTGTCTCTGGCCATGGTCGCAGCTCTCATATCCATTCCCGGGGCAGGAGATGCCGCATATCTTCGCAGGCGTTGAACCCTCCACCACGAGCGGCTGCCGGTGTACCTCGCCATCAGGTGTATCCCCAGTCATGCAAGCCCTCCCAGACTGAAGAAAAAAGGAAGGTGACAGTGCACACTGGGTTCGCGACGCGTAGAAACGGGAGCCCGTTATGACGGTGACCCTTGGGGCATCACATCGGCTTCGCTCTCGGTCGCTATAGGTCCCTGGCTGCTGACTCCTCCCCTGCTGCTCAGCACCACACGCCGTAAAGCTGAGACTTGCCGTAAAGTCTGGGCTATCAGCCGCAGCAGCAGGAGGGAACGAAGAGTCCGCCGACGGACCTGCTACATCTGCACCCCTCCTACTGACTGCAATTAGCCAAGGCTTAGTTGCTCCAGGAGGGGCATTGACCGCGGAATCCCCATCCTGCCGCGGAGGGCCCTGTGACCGTAACCCGAACGTTGAGTCCCCACGCACGCCCGTGGCGCTACTGCCACGCCGCCGCAATGGTTGCAATTCTGCTCTAGGAACAACAGGCTGCTCTAGCCCTCCCGTAGACTGCTCATCGTCAACCTTAATTCCCATTGGTGGAGTCGGTGCCTTGGATACGTCCCCCCGCAGGCTCGTCGTTGGTCGTGTGGAGATAGGGGCGAATTCTTTGCGAGGTGGACATGGTCGGACCTGGGCCATAGTCTCTAACGCATGCCGGTGAACAGCCGTCGCGGGTCGCTTAGGCCTCTGAATTGCACCCTCGCGGTCTTCCTCCGAATCGCTAGAGCTGCTGTAGTAACCCTTGCCAGTGGAGGATGGGGATGGCACACTGTCATCGGAGCTTTGTGAGCAGGTGGATCCCGAGAGTTCGCTATCTGTACTGCAGCCCGCTTGCAGACGTTCCGAAGGTGTACCCGCCCGCCGTGCACGGGTCTGTGCCCCGCCACCGCCATCAGAATATGCTGCGACTGAGCCCCGGGGCCAATCGTCGCGGCACATTTTCCCAGTCTCAGCGGGGAGGGGAGCGTAAGCGACCTGCCGGGCCGTCGCAGCGAACACGGGCCTCCGCGCCCACATGTTTCCAGGCTGTGGCCCCTGCAAACCATACAAAGACAAAAGCCAACGAGGGGCGCCAAGGTTGGAGGCGTCAAACAGGCAAGGATTGCAGCATAGCTGCCTGCCTAATCTACGCCGAAACATTCGCCCTCGTTTTTCAGAAGTTACATGAGTTTCGCGTGCGTCAACCAAGAGTTGTTAAATGAGCTATACCCCCACCTGGAATGCAGCGATGTTTGGATCTGACGCCGGCTGCTGCATCCCTCCATCCTCTCCATCATCCAGGTCTTGCAAGGCGGAGTGCGCAGAGTACCCTAGCCCAGCACATTTGCCGGAGGATGTCCCCGACCCGGCCACGACAGGGTCGGCAGGACGTCTTTGTAGTCCCGTCACTCTGCGCCTCTGCAGCAGCATTCCTACTAAATCATCCTCGAAGCCATTGGGTTGCTGCTGTCCGCATGGATCCACACGCTCCACCACAACACGTCGCCGCTTGCCCGCCGACACTCCTGCTCCAGATGACGCGGCCGCCTTGTGCGCACTGCCTGCGCTTTTCGGCACGCAAGGCCCAGATGTCACGGCGGGTTCGGCCACACCTTTGCCAGGGCGATCATGTTCTGCCTGCGCCCCACTTGCTCCGGGCTCGTTACGTTCTGCACTGTGCCCGTCATAGCCGCCTTGGCGCACAGCATTCTCAGGTCCAGGATCAGCTGTACTTGCAGCAGCAGCAGTAGCAGCTGATTTTCCAGCCTGTGCTACAGATCCGCCTGCCGCATTATGCCGGCTCCAGGTGGACGCCACGGGCCCTCGAGAAGAACCCCATACGCCTCCCTAATAATTAGAGACACCATTTGTCGTGCATTTCGGCATGATAGCGATACAGGCTCAGCATTGTCGGGACAGGGTCAGATCATTTTCGTACGGCAAGATACGGCAGGACAACCTTACCTGACGGGCTACATGTGCAGGCCGCGCTGCTCCGAAAGCCGATGGAGCTGCCGCACCAACTCCACCTTCCGTGGGCACATGTGGGGCTGCATAAAACTGCCCCCAAACGTCCTTATGGAAGGTGGATGTTTGATACGCCGGTTGTAGTTGCTGCTTAACAGTCGTGTAAGCTCTTTGCAGGCTCTGGAAAACCTCCGAGGCATGCTTACCAGGGAGAACAGACTTGTCGGGATGGAAAAGAAGGCACAGGCGCCTGTACGCACTCTTCACTTCAGCCAGACTGCTATCTGTGGAAATTCCGAGAGCTGCAAATGGACAGTGACTACTAAGTATATTGGCCGCAAGTTCATCAATGGAGGCGCCTGGGTGGCCGAGCATCATCGCCAGCTGTTTCGCAAGAGATACAAAACTGTTTGATCCATAAAACGAGATAACTTGTCCTACGGCACAGATTGTTGTTTGCATCATGCATCAGTATGTTCACCGATGATAGATGTCCAAGTCGAGCAAAGTTCGTTGCACTTTGTACGGTTGCGCGGGAAGTTTTTTACTGCGGGCTCGAGGAGGCAAGGCTAAACGGAGTTTCTGTCTCATCCTTCGCTTGCATATCTCCCCCAAAGCTCTTTTCCTAGCACGTTTGGAATATTTACATCATGATTGTACCAGTTACGTGCCCAAGTGGCAAGGTCATTGAATGGGTTCTGGTTGAGCTTCAAGGAAAAATAGAAAATCTTACTGAGGACCAAACATCAGAGATAGGCGTGCTGCTCTCAAAAGATCCGGTAAGGCGTTCTGGAAGAACTAAAACACAGCATCACTTCAGGCAACCTTCCCCATTTCCTTTACACACCACCCACGGAACACTCATTAGTGCGCAATTGGGGAGTATCCTACATGCAAACCATGTAAAGATTCGTTTAAGCGTACGCGTGTCCACTGACAGTTACATGCTGAGACACCTGGGGATACCATGTATACATGGGTATGCTTAGGATAGGAACACGAACGAAATCACGTGACATTCCACACAGGAATTTGCAATGTAATACGTGGCCCTTTACGGTGCATGTTCCTGTGTGCGTGGTACACAGTAAGACCCCTGACCCACTTCGCAACTCTCTGTACTGCTGCCGCCGCCGCTACTGCCGCCAAGCTTGTACTTTTTAAGGTATCGAATTATGGTTTGGCGAGTGACTGATGATAAGCTATTACCGTAACCATGTGCAATTCTCTGGCGTGCTTTTCCATGGCATGGACTTGCAGGATGGCAAGGCTCTGCAGTTGACTATCGGGTATCACCAGCTGGAGGGCAAGCGAATCCCGCTCAAGAAGCCCCTTGCAATCCTTAGCAAGTGCGGCGGCACAACCGTCGCTGGGAGCAGCAGCACTTCCTACGAGGTACCGATTTCAGCACTCAGTTAATCACCCGCGACCTTCGTAATAGCCATAGCATGACTTTCGCCTTCCCGCTCGGCCTCGCTGCTTGCTCAGGTGTTGGGCGTCATCCGAATTCAATACCTGTTTAAGACGCGGCCGCGGGCGTTGATTTCCAAGCCAGCTGGGCGATGACCTGTCCACCAGTTTACATTAACAAAGGAGATGGGTGTCAGTCGTTTAAATAGCACAGTAAACGCACAGCGTGTCGAGACGCGCTTGGTATAAGGGGTAGTAGCGGGTTTCCAGGCCGCTCAGGGAAACAGTGTAGCGCGGGAGACTACTTGTTTGATACCACACAAATTACGTCAGATGCAGCGTGTGCTTATAATGATTTGGTCGGCACAGGAGGGGGCAGCCAGGGTGCCGGAAAGCGGCACACGGGCTGTGTGCTTGCGGGCCTGGATGGGTATACGTGCCAAGTTTTGGTAAGCGGACCAACGGCCTCAGGCAAAGCGAATATCAGGAAACTGCGTTGGTAGGAGCATTGTTTGCGAGGTTGTCGTACAATTTCTCACGTAATGCTAAGTGATGTTTCCAGATAACGTGCGCGTGGCCAGCCGCATGGACTGGTTTTGGCTTTGTATTCGCGGGATCACGCTTTCCGCCCTTTCCCCAGAAAGGTATTTCTGCAATTGTAGGCCCGAAGAGCTTTTTATGGTGTGTCCAGCAAAGCGAATTTCAGATTGCCCGTCCTTTTGTGGTACATCCTAAGTAATAGCGTGTAACAGTTGCTAACCGTGCGTTACTATGTGTCAGAAGGGCCTTATTAGGGGCTCACGCATGTTGGCTGTTGCTTTGTCAGCATAGTGTGACAGGAGCCCAGGTGTAACCATGCAGCTCAGCTGCAATTACAACGGTAAGCGACGTCTACATGGTGCGGCCTGGCGCCAGGAATCCTTGCCGTACGCATTACCGCAGATGGTCCTAACGGTAGTGAAGACCACCGCCCCCACAATATGCCATAAAAGGATGAATGACCGGATAATGAATAAATCTACAAGGTAAAAGGGGCTATAACAAGTCCCAAGTCCCTATTCATCCCTACCCAGACCACCGCCCTCTGGACGGCCTCTATGGCTCTTCGAGGGAGACTTCGCAGGGCACGCTCTGCCTGCACCTGGGACTGCTCTGTCGCACCTCCCCATCCGCTAAAGCTCGCCACACGCTCATTCCAGAGCCCTCCTGACATCCCAGACCTCCAACCCGTCCACCAGTGTTTTTTTTTTAAGTAATATATTACTTTTAAGGAATAAAGAGGCCTTTTTGGCCTTTGGAAATAAGGAACAAAGTGAGGCCGATCCGTACATTTTCATTCCTTCAGCCAAAAACGTCCATTGCTGCCAGATTGCTCCGTAGTGTGCAGAACTTAGTATTATCGATCATAAAATAGATATGAGGGGCCGTAAGAAGGTCAAGCCCGTGAGTCAACGCGGCATAGCAGAATGTATGACCGGTCCTTCCATAGACAAACACGCAAAAGGCAACGACTTGAACGCCGAACAAACACAAAAACAGCAAGATAAGTCTGAAATTTTTCCTGATAAAGGCGTTTGGGACGGCGGTGCTGTTGTAACTTATCGGGGGGGGGTCTGGGGGGGGGGTAGCC